>NC_134483.1:163360047-163660047 GCF_040206685.1 Ascaphus truei | reverse complement strand
TAATGTCAGTCTTGTGTCTTATATTCAGGACCCCTTTGTTATTTCCTAGATAGGGAAAAATTACACTCCTAAAGATAGGGCCCCATCTATATGGCCCTGAGACATGTTCCACCCACAAGAGGGAAGGACATGTACTCTGTAGTACCTTTCCCCCTTCGCCCTAAGGAAGATCATGTAGCTACCTAGTGTGTTCTGGTACTGGTGCATACTTATTGGTGTTACAGAAGGCCTGACAGCTTCGCGATGTTGTGGGGAGACATCAGGTCAGGCTTTCAGCTGGTTGTACAATCAGCGCAGCGCCTCTATCCCATGAGGATCCTGGGGCAGCCAGGATGGTTCTCACAGGCAACTCTTTTCAAAGACAACACCAAAGATGGTATAATTGGAACTTTATTTGGTACAGCAACATTATCATTCTCCATTCTCCTGAAGACAGTACCCAGAGTTTGGGGCCCTAAGCACCCCTCCTCAGCACACCATACCCCCCTAACAGGGTAAGGCCTCTGCCCACTCTTATCCAGGAGAGGCTCTACTGGTGCTTCCTCCACCCAGGGAGTTCAGCACAGAACTAACTGTTCAACTCTAACCTTAGAGGAAAGCCCCCTCCTTCCCAGGGGAGTGGCTTGTAAGCCAGCCTCCTATCAGGCATAGGCCCTTGTAGTACCAGGCTAATCCTGAACTGTATTAACTAACATCCTATATAATAATATACCCAGGCCCTGCAGGATTTACTCCCAACACTACCCGCTCTTTACTGGTACTTACGGTGCTGAAGGGGCAAGAGAATTAGTAGCCATGGGGTACTTGGCTACACCATCCCTCTGGTTTTAAAATTCCTCACGACCACTCATGAGGGCATAACATCACACCACATTTTTTATATAATAAAAATACAATGGTAATAACATCATAAATTGGCATAACTGATTCCACCCTTGATGGAGGAACCTTTACCCTAGTATAACAGTACTGTACTAATTTGCATGGAATTTCTCTTTGGTACCGCGAACATCACAGGTGATGAGGGCCGAGGAGATAGGGGTCTATAGCTAGGGCTTTGGTCACAACAGGGCATGCTCATAATATGGGGCGGGACTGGCACTTTATAGTCCTGTTCCTGCTGAACCACAGGTACTTCCCTAGGCAGAGCGATATCCAGGTCCATAGTCCCGGCAGAACTCGAGGCCCCGAGAAATGGTAGCCATAGCAGCGGGGAAGACCTCAGCCTCCAATCAATCTCTTTCCTCCTTTCTCTCCCAGCACTGCAAGAGAAAAGGACCTGCTGCAGTGCTACTGACCGGGGTAGGAATGTTCAGCTTGAGACTCATCTGTCAGACAAATCTGCTCTCTCAACCCCCTTTGGCAGCACCAATGGAATGGTTGTGGCAGTGGAGGATGTAGGGCTGGCTGAAGGAGATTCCTCTGCGCCAATCAGCTGTGTGTAAGCACCTTCGCGGAGCCCTTCCAAGAGGCCCAGGGCTGCAAAGCAGCCACGTAAGCAGCAGCGCGTACACAGGCCTCTCATACCTCCTTGCACCATGGCAGGAACAGTCTAGTGAACCCAAGTGATTTGAATCGGCGCTAAAACTCTCAAAGTGAAATGAAAATGTAACTGGAATATTACATAAAAGTGTGTAACCCAAAAACAATACTTCTCAACCTTCCAAGGAATATACAAAGATTCCCTACAAAAGCAGTCTTGGTCCGGGGTGGGAAGGGAGCGATTGGAACTGGAAGTTCCAATCGCTCCCTTCCCACTCCGGACCAGGAACTGTCTAGTAGCTTCATGGGCTTCAGCCCATCATGGATCGACATTCCGGATAGCCACTCCAGAGCAGACATTGGGTTTCTGGACAGCCGAGATGAGCTCCACCTCGGGAGCATAGAGGCTCAGACCGGTACTTCGGGGATGTCACACCCTCGTCATCCTTCTGACCGGAAGCTGGACCCGGCGTAGCAGGTACCTCCTAATTGGAACTGGTCGCGGTGATGGCACACAGGACACGGGACAGTACTCGGCCAGGCCTCCTCCACTCACCTCCTTCAGGACAGCTCCAATGCTGATCTAGAGGAAGAAGAGGACTCGAGTCCCGTATGGCCAACAGGTAAGTCCTCAGGGGTTTCAGACCACTCCACAGGGCCGAAAAAGAAACTTCTTTCCCGCCACACTCCTCGTAGAGAGTCTGCCCCAGAGTCCACGCTCACAGCACCATAATCCCCGCTGGAACCAAAGGCCAGGATGAGTTGTTCCGGATTGAAAAGTTCGTAGATGTCAGGGTCACGCGTAACGGGCCTACCCGATCCTCCGGAGGGGCGAGCGGAATCCCGTCGGCGCGCGCACCTCCATGAGATGGATGAGTCTCCTGGACGCGCGCCGGCCACTGCAGCCAGGAGCGGAGCCTTGGTGTGTGCCTGCCAACCGCCTCGTTCCTGTTACCATTATCTGGTTTCCCTCCTGCTCCCCTATTGGGGGTTCATTATATTTTATTCTATTTTGTTTTTAGACACATATGTTACATTATTTATCACTTGTTTTTCGGCGTCACTGTTTGATACTATTAAAATGTTATTGTTTTTGATTTTAGCAGTAGACACCGCTGCCATACTTGGTTATAAGTGTCATTTTGAACAGGACTATCTAGTCCTTTCTCTGGACAATATACTGTATTATTCTGTAATTGGGACTAATCAGTTCTTTTAGTGGATACTACTGTATATCCTCATGTATATACCTGCTCTGTTTTCCTTTGAGTGCAAAGAAAGGGGACTGTTGTGACTTTGTCACTTTCTCTGTTTTTCATAGGGATAACTTTTATTAATTTTTCAAAGAGTTAGAACTGTTTTTTTACTCCTTCCCATTCATCCTTGCAGTAGACAAAAGAGACCAATTGAGTCGCACCACCCCCTCCCCCCCACCAAGCCAAGCCACACTATCAACACCAGTCTCTCCCCCGGGCCCTAGGAATTTTATACAGAAAGACAGAGAAAGGTTTCATGCTTTGGCTGTAAGATGTTTAATTTCACTTCCTGGTTCCACTTCTCATGCATGCGCATAGGACACAAGTTCTGCTTTGAAGATGTGTATAATGCCTTCACTACCAATGGGACATTGAACTTGTTAAAAAAATAAAAAAAAAATAAGGCGATAATAATTGCGGCCTTAGGCTGTGTGCCCGCAAGCGCTGAGCGGGCGACGCTTGCCGCGTTAACTTACATATATATAAATATGTAAGTTCCCACTCACGTGGTGCACGCGGCGCTCATGCGCGGGCACACACGCTGACCCACGTTCGGCGCTTACCAAAACAAAAAACCTATACTTCCCCGCGCACTCAGCTGGCCCGCAATGCTGCCCCCTCTTTCCCCCCCCCACGCGTGCTTGCGGAAATCGGAGGACACCCGGAGCTCATGCTTGGAGCACTCTCCAAGCATGAGCGCGCTCTGCGCCAGCGGGGACTCAGACTTAGAGAGAACCATTCCTGAAGAAGACTACTGTATAGGTGGACCTATAACCTTGGGTACGTGACTTTATCTCCCTGTGTCTGTGTACAGTTCGACTATAAACTCCATAGGGCAGGGGCTCATTGTTCCTACAAAAGTTTATGTACAGCGCTGTTTATATTATCAGTGCTATAAAGGTAAAAATATTATTTTGCTTGTTAGAACAGGAACACATAACCAACCGAAAATACATATTTTTGTAATCATTGTTGTTAGGTGTGCTTTGTATGTACACATATGTACATAGTGGATAGATACCCTGTCAGAGTTATCAATAATCATAAAATAAATATTATTAATAAAATCCTCACACTCATAAATCTAACCCTAGATCACACAGAAAAGGTTTTAACATAGTAAAAGAACATTAGGTAATAGCATATAAAATATAATTTCTGACATTTTGGCTGCTTATTTATTCGAAGAGATCTAACCTTGCATTCTCGCAAATGTTTTTTTGTACAGGAAATTAATATTTTACATTTCCAATGATCAGAGAAAAGTAAGGAAAAAGCAAAAATTGCAGAAGGATTTAATAAATCCTACATCTAAATGTTAAAATTAAACAGATGTTATTTGATTGCCACTAAATCTGAGACATGAGTTTCTCCCTTACAAATTATATGTGATGATATTTTAAGGCAATATATGAAATGGATCTATTTCAATTACTCAATTGTTTGCAGGTCAAAAAGAATAGTCTTCAACAATTCCTTGATGTTCTTGTTTTGTATTAAAAGTTCACCTATATGAGTGTTCAGGAAATACCTGTTACAGTATGCTCACTGAAACCAGGATGTTTCTGTTACAGTATTTGAGTGCAGAAAATATTGCCAGATATACAGGAGCAATTTATATTGGTAACATACAAATGTGGGATGGTTAATAAATCAAGTGCCAAGGAAAAGGCAGAAGAGCTACTATATGTTAAGAAATAGTTCCAAATAGTACCAAAGTTCCTAACCCCAATTGGTAATCACGGCACATTTATTTAATGTTTCTTAACAATACAATTTTGAAATTAACTTGACTTCATACACGTTTGTCACGGGAGACCAGGACTTTTAACACTTTTATCATTCACTAGGTAAAACAAGGTAGTAGAATAAAATGTAGTTTATTCGGATTATCCCGCGTACACACAATGAATACACAAAATACAGATGAAAAACATACTTACTGGGGCTCTGGGGGTGAAAACTAGGCTAAAATAGGTGCAGGGTGTCTGCTTCAGAAGGCTTACCTTGATCGGGATATCCACCGGGCTTCCTGGTCCTCTTTTCGGCTAGAAGCTCTAGCTGGGACCGCTAAGTTCTAAAACGAGAACTTGGACCTCGCATCTGACTTAGCATCAGCTAGGCAGGCTTTCTTAGCTCAAATGAAGCCGTTGCTCTGCTATTCGTAACAGAGCAACTTTGAAAAGCCCGCCTTTGCATTACTGGCCCAAGTCACAGGATCGTCAGGTTCTCTGACTGGGGCTTCTCCTTACATTCCTTACACTGTTCTATGAGCAGCATGGAAGTAGGAGGAGCGACCCATCAGAGGGAATATTACCGTAGGATAATATGAAAGAAAGACGGACTATAGTATAGACCATAAAGTACAGATTTTTATCTCATCACGCAAGGTGCACAAACGTACTTACAATAAGTACTTGAAAGGTATTCCCGTAGCAGTTTCGTGAGACAGTAGAGGGCTTTTTGGCGATGGTGTGCTGGCTGGATAGCTTCCCTTCGCTTCCACCTCCCCGTCGCGGTGTGGCGTCTGACGTCACTTCCGGCGGCACGGGGGATGACAACCGGTGGAGAGCGGGGGAGATGAATCTCAGCCGATCGCTGGTATAGGCAGCAGACACCTCACACGTCTTCACTTGCAGCAGGGCTCTGGTGGACTAAAGGCTTGGCTCAACGCGTTTCGCTGTTCTCTAACAGCTTCCTCACCACCTTGCGTGATGAGATAAAAATCTGTACTTTATGGTCTATACTATAGTCCGTCTTTCTTTCATATTATCCTACGTGAACCTGAGCTGTTATACCTTGAGATTATCCCGCATGAAGTTAACTACTATCAAGTTCCCCTCTCTGTGTATACCCCACACCGACATCATCCTGACAGAGTCAGACCACTGCCTGTTTAAATCTTACATGCTGTAAGTAGGAATTGCATTAGAGCCAAGATTCACCCATTCTCCGCTTGTCTTAACATATTGCACTATCACTGTGTTTATATTTTTTATTTCTTGGTGTGTTCCTGAGAATACCGCTCCCTTCCCCCCCCCTGTGGATCAAGTCTTCCCGCCTACTCTATGCCTGAGGTACAGTACCTCTGCCATCTCGACTAGACACTTAGATGGTTTGCGGAATAGACGTTCTTTCCCGATCCTTTTCAGCACCACTGCTAATTGTACTAAATGTGATTCCCATGAATTGTTAAACACAGCTATATCATCCAGGCATGCCCTTGCAAAATTCTGCATTCCTTCCAGCAACCTATTGACCAGGCGCTGGAAGGTAGCCGGGGCATTCTTCATCCCGAATGGAATAACTAAAAATTCATACAAGCCATTTCGGAGTGATGAAAGCAAACTTCTCCTGTGCCTCCAGGGTCAAAGGAATATGCCAGTACCCCCTGGACAAATCTATGGTGGTCAGATACTGCACCGACACACTTTATTCGAGCAAATACCCAGTATGTACCTGGCAGATACCTGGAATGCGCCGCTCCTCACCTCTGACAAGCCCCGTTGCATTTGCCTTCCCAGCCTGGGTTCATGCCTGGCTGACGGGCGGCTGATCTGTTAAATGATAATGATTAGGATTTAATAGGCTGCAATGCTTCGCGTGTCTACCAGATGGCATAAATTCATGAATTGTAATGCAGTATATATATACAGTGTTCGACAATCCTATACATTTACTCGCCCGGGGCGGGTGGATTTAACCCCCGGGCGAGTAACTATTGGCCCAAGCAGCACACGTGTTTTGTTTTTTAAATTTTCCCTGCTCGCGCTGAAATTTCCCTGCTCGCGCTGGCTGAAGAAAAAAAAAAAACTCCCCCTACCTGACAGATGATTGGCGCGCACTCCCAGGCTTTGTGGGCGCGCGGCCAGGCTCTATATGAGCCAGCCCCCAACGAGCGGCCATTTTTTTCCCATGGAGGATGGAGGACACAGTAAGTATTATCTGTGCCTTCCTCCACCTCCCTCCCCTCCCCGGTGCTCCTGCTGCCCGCAGTTATGGTGATGGGAGCGGGGGATGCCCCCTCATGTCCCCGTTCCCCCCCCCCCGCTTCCCCCCCGGTCCCGTGTCAGAGAGCGCGGCGGGTGATGGGAGCGGGGGATGCCCCCTCATGTCCCCGGTTCCCCCCAGTCCCGTGTCAGAGAGCTCGCCGGGTGATGTGAGCGGGGGATGTCCCCGCTTCCCCCCGGTCCCGTGTCAGAGAGCGCGCCAGGTGATGGGAGCGTGGGATGCCCCCTCATATCCCCGCTTCCCCCCGGTCCCGTGTCAGAGAGCGCGCCGGGTGATGGAAGCGTGGGATGCCCCCTCATGTCCCCGCTTCCCCCCGGTCCCGTGTCAGAGAGCGCGCCGGGTGATGGGAGCGTGGGATGCCCCCTCATGTCCCCGCTTCCCCCCCCGCTTCCCCCCGGTCCCGCGTCAGAAAGCGCGCCGGGTGATGGGAGCGGGGGATGCCCCCTCATGTCCCCGCTTTCCCCCCCCGCTTCCCCCCGGTCCCGCGTCAGCAAGCGCCCCGGGTGATGGGAGCGGGGGGTGCCCCTCATGTCCCTGCTTACCCCCCGCTTCCCCCCGGTCCCGCGTCACAGCGCTCCGGGTGATGGGAGCGGGGGATGCCCCCTCATGTCCCTGCTTCCCCCCGGTCCCGCGTCAGAGAGCGCGCCGGGTGATGGGAGCGGGGCAAGCCCCCTCATGTGGGAGCGGAGCAGGAGATGGGCGGGGGAGCGTGGTGGTGCTGGTCGCGGCCTGTGTGTGTATATAGGTGTGTATATATGTGTGTGTGTGTGTGTATATGTGTGTGTGTGTGTATGTGTGTGGGAGTGTGTGTATGTATGTGGGAGTGTGTGCATGTATGTGGGAGTGTGTGTATGTATGTGGGAGTGTGTGTATGTACGTGGGAGTGTGTGTATGTATGTGGGAGTGTGTGTATGTATGTGGGAGTGTGTGTATGTATGTGGGAGTGTGTGTATATATGTGGGAGTGTGTATGTATGTGGGAGTGTGTGTATGTATGTGGGAGTGTGTGTATGTATGTGGGAGTGTGTATGTATGTGTGTGTGTGTGTGTGTATGTATATATATAGGAGAATGTGTATGTGTGTATGGGAGTAGGTGTGACACCAGAGGTACCTCCCCCCCCCCCCCAATCAGTCAGTCACCCCTGCCCCGGTCAGTCAGTCACCCCTGCCCCGGTCAGTCAGTCACCCCTGCCCCGGTCAGTCAGTCACCCCTGCCCCGGTCAGTCAGTCACCCCTGCCCCGGTCAGTCAGTCACCCCTGCCCCCCTCTCTCTGGTCTCCCCCCATCTCCCCTCTCTCTGGTCTCCCCCCGTCTCCCCTCTCTCTGGTCTCCCCCGTCTCCCCTCTCTCTGGTCTCCCCCTCTCTGGTCTCCCCTCTCTCTGGTCTCCCCCCTCTCTGGTCTCCCCTCTCTCTGGTCTCCCCTCTCTCTGGTCTCCCCTCTCTCTGGTCTCCCCCGTCTCCCCTCTCTCTGGTCTCCCCCCTCTCTCTGGTCTCCCCCCTCTCTCTGGTCTCCCCCGTCTCCCCTCTCTCTGGTCTCCCCCGTCTCCGCTCTCTCTGGTCTCCCCCGTCTCCCCTCTCTCTGGTCTCCCCCCTCTCTGGTCTCCCCTCTCTCTGGTCTCCCCCGTCTCCCCTCTCTCTGGTCTCTTTCTCCCCTCTCTCTTTCTCTCCCCTCTCTTTCTCTCCCCCCTCTGTCTCCTTCTCTCTCCTGTCTCTTTTTCTCTCTCCCTCCTCTGTCTCTTTTTCTCTCTCCCTCCTCTGTCTCTTTTTCTCTCTCCCTCCTCTGTCTCTTTTTCTCTCTCCCTCCTCTGTCTCTTTTTTCTCTTTCTCTCTCCCTCCTCTGTCTCTTTTGTCTCTTTTTCTCTCTCCCTCCTCTGTCTCTTTTTCCTCTTTTCTCTCCCTCCTCTGTCTCTTTTTCCTCTTTCTCTCTCCCTCCTCTGTCTCTTTTTTCTCTTTCTCTCTCCCTCCTCTGTCTCTTCTCTCTCTCTCTCTCTCTCTCTCTCTCTCTCTCTCTCTCTCTCTCTCTCTCTCTCTCTCTCTCTCTCTCTCTCTCTCTCTCTCTCTCTCTCTCTTTCTCTCTCTCTCCCCCTCTCTCTCTCTTCCTCTCTCTCTCCCCCTCTCTCTCTCTTCCTCTCTCTCCCCCTCTCTGTATCTTTCGCTCTCTCTCTTCCTCTCTCTCCCCCTCTCTGTATCTGGATATCTTATTTACCCTATATATCTTAACTGTCCTATACTACACCAAAATAACCTATACTGCTTTCTTCCAGATCTGACTCAAGCTTCACACGGAACACATCGGAATCCCCTCTAACCCAGAAGACAGGTAAGGAACACATCCCCTCCAACTTATAACATTGCGGGAATGAGGTACCTGGACATTGAGGGACTGCGGATCAGGTAAGATCCCAGGCGGGATTGCTGCTTTAGATATTGGGAAGCGGGGACGTCCAGACACTGGTTAAGGGGTTCAGGAAACTAGTCATACACACCTGGCTTTTATTTCTAGATCCGACACTTACACACACACACACACACACACTAAATACATTTGTCAAAAACGAATGTTGTTCTGACTAGGAATTTATTAAATGTATTTTAATTTTAATTATATATTTTATTTTAAAGCGGGGTTGGGGGCGGGACTAGGGGCGGGGTTGGGGGCGGGCTAGGGGCGGGGTTGGGGGCGGGACTAGGTGGCGAGTAGATTTTTTGGTTGGGCGAGTAGATTTTTGGGTGATTTGTCGAACACTGTATATATATATACTGTGCAGTATTGCAGCCAGCGGGAATAAAATGCTTCAATCCCTGCCTGGAAAATAACCCAATGCACTCGGGCAGAAAACAGTCACAAACCTCAATACACCCGGGTATACCCGAATTCGTGGGACTAGCCGAGCTCGAATAAAGTGTGTCGCCAGTGTACCTTGCCCCCGCGAACTCATCTAACAGCTCGTCCATGCGGAGCATGGGCTAGGCATCCGACACCGTCTGAGGGTTGAGCTGCCTGTAGTCCACACAGAACTAAGTGGTCCCATCCTTCTTAGGTACCAGGACGACCAGTGAAACCCAAGGACTCTGAGACAGTACTATTACCCCTAGGGCCAGCATTTCCTCTACCTCCTCCTCTATGCTCCTCTTCACCTCCGCTGATACCCGATAGGCATTCTTATGCAGAGGTCTATGATCCCCAGTGTAGACTGGGTGATCAGTAATATGGGTCCTGCCCAGCTTATCCATGAACTGACTTTGTACTGTTCTAGCATAGCTCATGCCTGCTGGGGTGCCTCGAGCTGGGGATCAATCCCCACCTGCTCTACTGTGCACCTCTGCCTAGCTTCCCCTAGGAGGTCGGGCAGAGCTTGGCTCGCCGGGTCCCCCATCAGTGGGCTACAGATAGCCAGCACCGATGCTGCTCTCACAAAATAGGCTCTCAACATATTGATATGGTAAGTCCTATGTCTCCCTGTTTCCTGATCTAACTGTACAGCATAGTTGCACTCATTCATCCGTCGGAGAACCGTATACGGGCCAGCCCAGGCAGCCATGAGTTTGTTCTGCCGAGTGGTCTTCAAAACAAGCACTTGCTGCCCATGTGTTTTGGTCATATCAAGTCTTCTGCTTGATCTAAGCATCCCTTAGGTTAGCCTGTGCTAACCCCATGAGCCTTTCTAACCGGTCTCTGAGAGTTACTACATACTGTAGCATAGAAGCATCAGTATTCTTCCCATCCCTCACGGAACAGATCAAGCAGTCCCCAGACCCTGCGACCATGCTCAAAAGTTGAGAACCCGGTGGACTCTTGTGGTACCTCTCGGTATGCAAACAGCAAATGCTGTAAATGAGTCTACCAGTCTCCCTGTTCAGCTTCTACATATGTTCGCAGCATCTGCTTCAGGGTAATATTGAACCGCTCACACAGTCCATTTTGTCTGGGGGTGGTAAGGGGTAGTACGGAGGGCTGTCACACAGCAAGCCTACTAGAAACAGTGGAGCAATTCAGACATGAATTGCATCCCCTGATCAGTAAGAATCTCGCTAGGGAGCCCTACTCTAGAGAAAATCCCTACAGAGCTTCTGCTACCTTTTTAGCTTCTATTGAGGAAAGTGCCACAGCCTCAGCGTACCTAGTTGCAAAATCAACCACCGTGAGGATGTTATGCTTCCCTGTCCTGGAACCATAAGGGGTCCCACTATATCTATTGCTACCCACTGGAAAGGTTCATTGATCACCGGTAGTGGGTTCAGGGGGACCTTCACACGGTGACCCGACTTGCCTACCCGCTGGCATGCATCACAGGAGCTGCAGAAATCCGCTACTGCCTGTGATGCCCCCACCCAGTAGAAATGCTGCAATAGCCAGGTTCTAGTGCGGGAGACCCCCTGGTGCCCCACTAGCGGATTGGAGTGGGCTACCTGCAGTAACTGCTGCCTATACTCCCTGGGTACCACTATCTCCTACCGGTTCACACTCTGTCTGGAGCATCAGGAGCTTGCTCCCTGTACAGGAGCCCACGGTGCCAGAGATACCTATTCGACCCACTCTCAGAGGCAGACTTGGACGTCCAAAATCTCATGCCCTGCAAGCGTGTATTGGACCACACTGCTTCTCTGAACCGTGCACCTAGCTCCGGCCACTCATCCTCAGTCACTATCAGGGGATGGTGAAACAGGTAAGTTGGAAGGGAGGTCAGGACACAGTACAGACTCGGTCTGGCTTACCTGCCTGGTCTCCTCAGGGACCTTAGGAATCGGTGGTGCCAAATGCAGGGGGATGGTGATCTCCTCTGTGGGCAGGGGTACCAAAGGCTCCCCTACCTGGGCAAGTGCCCAACTTTGGCTCCTTGTGACCGCAGCCACAGGAGCATCTTCTTCCGCAAAGGAACAGACGAGGTGTCTCAGGTCGTTACCGAGTATCAGTATTCTCAGTATTGAATACTCAGTATTCAACCCTGGCAGGACACACCAGCACCCCAGTCGAGAAACAACCGGGCGACCTGGATTGACTGAGGTCCCCCATCTGGCATGGTGACCTGCATCCCTGGACCAGGGAGCAGATCCTCTGGGATGACCATATCAGGTCGCACCAGAGTAATGGTGGCACGGAGTCTATCAGGCAGGCTGCCTGGCGATCTCTGATGGTCTCTGGATGCAAATTCTTCCTCCAGTCGTTTTTCACCCGCCTGTAGAAGGGGTCAAGAATGCCGCCCATGGTCCGCTGCTGTACCTGTTGGACAGCTGCTCTTCGGTTGGTGCGAGTCTCACGGAGGCGACTTGTCTTGCCTCTGGAGTGTGTTGCCTCGGATGGGGGTTGCTGGTACGGTGCACGTCGTGGCAATCTGTCATCAGATGCCAGGTCCGGTTGCACTAATAGCACCGTGCTTCATTTGCAAACCCTGCGAGGTTGGCTGCACTTCCCCCAGTGGAAGACTTTGTCCTCCAAGTCGGGAATGTAGAGGAAGCCTCTGCGGGCTTTCCTGCCCAACTGGCAGGGGTTACTACCGGTATGCCACCTGCTTCCTATGCTGGGGTCGGGTGGTCACAAACTCATCTATCAAGGCGGCTGCCTCCTTGAAGTTTGCCGGCTTGTTGTCAATGCTCTCGAAAGGTCTTTGGATTAATCCAGTACTGCCTCAGCAGAACATCTTTAATGTATTTGTAGTTCTCACCCTCCTCGGACTGGATCTGCTCGAATGCCTCCTTTGCCCATTCACTCACTGGAAAATCAGAGGGTCCTCCCCACACGGGGTCTCTGTTCTCCGGACCCAGTTTTCCACCCTGCCCCGGCCACTTAGCACTCCGACACCTCTCAACATCCCTTCTCCTCTTTGAACTATGATGTTTACCAGACTTCTCGGCACCTATATGGATGCCTGGAATGACTGAATAGACATTTATAGTAAATGCACCAAACATTATAAAACATATTTTAATACGTTATAACTTGGGGCGATCCATATCTATGCAAGACATAGGAGTGGGATATCTGGGCTCAAAAAACAGGAGTCTGGGGGAAACTGGGTAGTCCAGTGTAATTCAACCCGCGTACCGTCAAATCATGCCTACACGCTGGGGAGAATTAGGGGACTACCGGTATCTTTGGCCCCCGAACCCCTGCAAACAAAACAACTGCATTTTGGACCAAATGTCCTCCCTAAAACTTACACACAGAAGGTTTCATGAGTCAGGGCAAAGGGAACATGAAAAGAGGAAAAGCAGGGGACACTAACTTTTGCATGTTATGTTACCTGGTCCCTGGCTTATGGTGCTATGTAGCTGCCAGGGATCCCACAGTTTCAGGGGTAATCAGGTGGGCTTAACCTTTATTATGTAGCCTGGTTACCCCCTACCGTCACAACGTTGTTACAGTAACTGCTCATGGGCAAAAATTGCTTTTTTCTTAATCTCTATGTACTCTGAGGGGGCAAATAGAGATTTATTAGTAGAATAGTTTTTATGAGTACTAGAGTTCTGTATATTTCTATTGATCCAGAGGATGGAAAACAAAACACCCAGTCTAATATTTGCCAATCGTGTATTATGGAAACAAGTCAAGTTTACAGTAACCCCAAATACTTAGGTTGCTTTAAAGGACTGAGGAAGACGACACATGCAAATTAAACGGTATAAATATGAACATAGAATATACTGTATATGTCTCCTGGTTTGGGCATTCTGCTTTTTTAGTTCATTAGCAGTTATTCAACGCAACGCTAGTGAGAGGTGGGCCAATTGTTTTCTGTCTTCATTGAGAGTATACAATTACATTTCAATCAAACTCATGCTAGGCACATACATATTTTTATTAATTGCACTACTGTATATAGGTTTATTACTGTAGTTCCACTTTGTTATAATCTTGTGTTATATAGAGAGCAGTTACCCAAGCACCAGCATGTCAACAATATGGATTTTCTTTGCATTAGCACGTAGCACCTTTTCTACCAGTAACTGACAACAACAGCAGCAACCGTGTATAATCCCTCCGGTATTATCAAACACACTAACATTCCTGGGTCTACCATTGTAGATAGCGTTACTTGAAGAACAGATTGTTCCATGAGACAACCAAACCCATCGTAGTCATAATGATCCTCTGCCAGAGACAGCATGAAGCCATTTTGAAAGCTGCCCAAGAATTCTAAAGTGCTCCAAGAACAGAAATGAAACTAGTATAATTTTAAGCAGCTGTTCAGTGAATTACAGCCACCTGAATGCCCCACTTGGCTGCACGGAGAATCAAGGCATACACTTTCAAAATGGAGAAAAAACACAGCATAATAATAAAAAAATACTTCATAAGTCTTCTGTCTTGCCAGCCTTGTGCTGTCCATTATTGATCATGAGAGATGATTATGTGACAATTGAATTAGCAGGGGTAATGGACAATGGGTGTGTGCAATATACTGCTTCTGTGTGCAATACAGCATGTGCATGATGGGCTGAATCATTTTGAAATAAACCACTTGTTAATCATGTTTCATACATTTCACATGTTGTGGCTATTTTAGAACTGGCAGATTATACAGTATGATGCACACAAACTAAGAACAATGAGGGCAAAAGAACATTGATACTTATCCTTATAATATTTTATGGGGCTCATTCACTAAACTTTGATCAAATCAGTGCATTGCCGAGCGACTTTGCATTGTTTTATCGCGCTATAAAACGTGTCAAACAGGTACTCACTAAGAAAAAACACAATTTTTTATAGTTCGGTAAAAAAATGAGACATCACACTACTTGTTTTTTTTGTTTTTCTTTTTCAAAGTGTTATCGCACTATAAGTGTTTATTTAAACTGCTGCCTGGAAGAGCTGCACGGAGACGCTGCGTCTTCATGCATGGCTTTTACAGCGATCATGCAGTTTAAATATTAATTTTAATACTAATGTGCGGGAGCTGAACAGGCCCTGGTATGGGGTCCCGGTATCTCCTGCAGTATTTAAATCCCCCGGTCACGTGACGCGGGGGATGTCAAAATGGCAGCGATATCGGCACCCCATACCTGGGCCTGTAACTCGGGAAGCAGGGGGTCGCCGAGGCTGAAATCAACGCGGTTCAGCTCAGGAGACCCCCTTCTCCCGCACACTAGTAAAAAAAACTAATTATCGTAGCGGCTAGCCACTAATGAGGTAATGAAGCTGCTTTAATGTGAATTTGAATAATAGTGTAGAGGAGCAGGGGGTCTCCTGAGCTGAACTGCATTCATTTCAGCCCCGGGGAACCCCTGCTTCCCGAGCTACAAGCTTCGGTATAGGGTTCCGGTATCTCCTGTGCGTTTAAATCTCCTGTGTCACGTGACCGGGAGATTTAAACATTGCGGGGATACCGGCACCCCATACTGCTCCTGTACACTATTAGTAAAATTCACATTAAAGCAGCTTAATTACCTTAGCGGATAGCCGTTAAGGCAGTGAAGGCATTAAGGTACAGTAGCTGGTTTATTGGGGGCAAACTGGGTGAGTGAAGGGAATACTTGGCCCAGGGTGGGTGGTTAGGCTTACCAGGAAGGTTGCGGGATGAGTTAATCCCTTCATTACCATATCAGTGGTAACTGCTATGGTAATGAAGGGGTTAACCCCTCTCTCTACCCACCCAGTAGGCCTAACCACCTACCCTGGATCAAGTACCCCTTCACCCAATCCTTCTACACCCAATAAACATTAAAATACCTACTACCTACCAATAAACAACCCACCCCCTATAACTCCAACAACCCCCCTAATACATATTGTACAGTAATGGGCAACATTACTATAATCCAGATTTGGATAATAGTGCATTTGCCCATTAAAAATAAAACATTACCCAGCAAGCATAAAGTAAATAAAAGTTCTACTTACCCTGCCAGGATGAAGGCCATCCTCTTCTTCCGCCCCATCTTTGTCTTCCATTGGCAGGAACATTACAATAAAAAACAAACTAATGGCTTGATTGGTTGTAGTACCATGTGACAGCTTCAATTTTTAAAGGATGTGACGTCATCTTAAAGGGAGGGAAGTCACATCCTTTACAAAAATTGAAGCAATCACATCTTTAACTACAACCAATCAGATTGGGCGTGTACAATGTGATATCTCACATCGTATATCTCCCAATCCGATTGGTTGTAAACAAGTGATGGCAGCTATTTTGTTTTTGTGACATCATCTTAAAGGGAGGGAAGTATAGCCTTCCTGATTGGCTTGCTTCCCTCCCTTTTGATGACATCACATCCTTTAAAAAACAAAAAGAATCTGTCACATGGTACATGTAATGGGTGCTCGCCACAAACAGGACAGAACCGCGAGGCTGAGGTGGAGATTTAGAAGACACCAACCTGCAGCCGCGAGACTTCGTCCGGTGTGCAGAGCCGTAGTCATGTGGCCGGGTCAGGGTAGGAGAAGTAGGATAGTGTCGATACTCGCCGTGGTCTAGGATTGGCGATGTAGAATAGACGATGTGCGTTGCTGAGGTCGAGGTGTAAAGAAGGTGCGAGTCCAGGTACAAGCCGAGGTCGTGGATAAGAGAAGACATGGGTCCAGGTACAAGCCGAGGTCGAGGATACTAGGAGACATGGGTCCAGGTACAAGCCGAGGTCGTGGATAAGAGAAGACATGGGTCCAGGTACAAGCCGAGGTCGTGGATAAGAGAAGACATGGGTCCAGGTACAAGCCGAGGTCGGGGATAAGAGAAGACATGGGTCCAGGTACAAGCCGAGGTCGTGGATAAGAGAAGACATGGGTCCAGGTACAAGCCGAGGTCGAGGATACTAGGAGACAAGACAAGGTTAACAGAATTGCACAAGGCAAAGCAGGACATAGCAAGCTGGGTGCTTGCGGGTAGCACTTTGTCGCAGGTTGATAGGTCTACTATGCTCCGATGATTTGGAGCAGGGGGGCGGTAAGCATATAAGGGGCTGTAAGCCAATCAGGGGAAAGGCACAAAGCTGACTTTGATGATTGACTTTTGATAGCAGAACCAATTCACGCTGAGTTGTATGGCTGTAAATGCTGATTGCCATCCGGCCACTGAATTGTCAGGAGACGAAGTAAGCACCGCAGGTGAAGTAGGTGAGATGGTTATCCTGCTGTCAGTGTTAACTCCTGGTTAAGTCCTTTTGCCTGACAATAGTAGAACGCGCCTACGCAAAATCCTGTCAGCGTGAGGTGCATCACCCGTGGTGTCACGGGGCACGTCACGGGGGTGGGACTGTTAGGAATCCGCTCCTGGGTTTTGGCTGGAACTCATCCTTGCATAGCTGTGGAGTTTCCAGACAACCCCTCCTTGCTGCTTCAATCAAGAACCACCTGTTCTGGACTCACTCTGCAGTCTCCTTCATGCTGCTTGCTATGCAGCTCTGTCCCTATTGGCTGCCCATGCTATTTAGGTTTAGCCCTTCCCCCCAGGAAGTGGCTAAGCATAATCCAAGTCTGTTTGGATGTAATGGTGCTTGCTACAAGCACGCCTGTCTGGCCATTCTGTTCCTGTGTGAAGCACTGGTTCCCCAGTGCTAAGCTTCTAGTTCCTGTGGCCTGCTGCATATTTCCATTGCAGAGGCCTTCATGTTGTCCTACCCCTGTCCTCCTTACAGGGGCCCTTTTCCTATGCTGAAGCTGCTCTGCTGAAGTTCCTGCTTTCCTTTTCCTATTCTGAAGCTGCTCCGCTGAAGTTCCTGCTTTCCTTGCTGAAGCGTCCTGCTGAAGATTTCCTGATGACGACCCTAGCTTGTGACCGCGACCATTGCTCCTATGCCGCCTGCCTTGACCCCAGCCTGGATAACGTTAACGCTGCTTTCTCCAACCCTGATCTGGTTATGTCTGACCACGGAATCCGTACTCTGGACCTGACTCCATGGCCTAAGGTCGGTGCATATACATCCCCACCTCAGCCCCGCGGTCCGGTACCAGATTGTGGCAAGCACGATCGTTACAGGGAACTAAGACCGATCCTCACAGTACACCATCCAATCGGATTGGGGGTGTACCATCTGACACGCAAATGTGATGTCATAGGCCCTATATAAGGCCTGTCCCATCTGATTTGAGTTTAAGAAGCCGACGAGACAATTGGATTGGATTACAAGGGAAGAAGAGAAGACTGAAGACTGAAGAAAGAAGAGTAGAACTTACCAGAAGTTGAGGAGCATTGCGTAGAGGATCAAGAGGTTCCTGCTGCAGTCGGAATCGGAGTATGAAGACATCAAAGGTAAGAAAAACATAGATTGTATGTTATTTTGTATACTTTTATTTTATTTAAAAACATTTTTTTAGGTTGCCCATTGACTGCCAATGTGTTTATCTATGCCCCTTTAAGGGTATAGATATGCATAGTTTTATTTAGTATTTTTAGATTTGTGTTTGGTTTTATTTAATTGTTTTGGATTTGTGGTTGATTTTATTTAATTGTTTTGGATTTGTGGTTGGTTTTATTTAATTGTTTTGGATTTTTGTTGATTGTTTCTTTTTAGGTTGCCCATTGACTGCCATAGTGGTAAAGCATACCCCTATTATGGCCATGGTTTAACACTGTGCCAATCAAGGGGTAGTGGGGGTGGCGGTAGTTGCTCCAGGGATAGTGGTTAGGCCTCCCGGGTGAGTAGCGGGGGAGGTGAGTTAACCCCTTAATTACTATTGCGGCTACTAACCACTAAGGTGATTAAGGAGTTACTTGCCATTAGTTTTTTTTTATTATTGTAATGTTGCTGCCCACGGAGGACAAGGGAGGGGAGGAAGGCGAAGATGGTCTTCATCCAGGCAGGGGTAAGTAGAACTTTTATTTACTTTATGCTGGCTGGCTAATGTTTTATTTTTAATGAGCAAATGCACTATTATCCATATCTGGATAATAGTTACATAGTTACATAGTAGATGAGGTTGAAAAAAGACATTCGTCCATCAAGTTCAACCTATGCTAAATATAGACAACAGATACTTTATCCTATATCTATACTTCCTTCTTGATATAGTAGTAATTTTTCCATTTACTGTACTGTATGTGCTGGGGGGTTGTTGGGGGTAGAGGAGGTGGGCAGTATGGTTGTTGTTTTTTTTAATGTTTATTGTGGGTAGTGGGGGTGGGTGAAGGTGGTATTTAGCCCTTGTTGGGTGTTTATACCTACCATGTGGGTAGAGGGAGGGGTTAACCCTTCATTATATTAGCGGTATTAACCGCAACACCCCTTCCCCTCCCCCGCAAGGCCTAAACACCCACCATGGGCCAAATACCACCTTCACCCACTAGCGGTTAACCGCTAAAGTAATGAAGTTGCCTGCAAATTCATTTTTATTGCATCAGATTGATGCCGGGGGTCTCCGGTGCTGATATTCATGTGTATCAGTTCTGGAGACCCCTGGCATCAACCATATGCATTTTAAATGCATTTTAAATGCATAAATAAAACATTAGCCAGCCAGCATGAATAAAGTAAATAAAACTTTTACTTACCCCTGCCATGATGAAGGGCGTCCTCATCACCAAACTCCAGGTCCTCTGTTGGCAGCAAGAGTACAGTATAAAAGGGGTTAACCCCTGATCCAGGGCGTTTGCCGCTCCATTGAGCAACCAGCTGGGGAGACACCACCAGTCGAGAGTTCCACCTACTAGGCGCAAGTCCTAGTGACTTGTGGTAGGTAGGATTTCAATTTTACATTGACGTAGAGAGGATCATCCAGCCGACGCTTATAGTGTGGCATACTTTAACCAATTGTTATTTTGATTGGCCATGCACTCTGTTTTATTGATTTTTATGTGGATTATTAAACTTTGGAATTTTTCAATCATCCTAATGCACATGAAGCAATTCACTGATACTTTCAGTTTTTGATTATATTATCAAAGGTAATGCACTATTGTGGCATTTTCTGTTTCTCTCGTCTCCTATATACTGTATATGACGGTTCTGTCTTCAGAGACGTTATAACAGCGGAGCTGAATCAGACGACCATTCACCTATATGGGTTTGGTTTTCACAGGACAATTCTTTCAAGGTTTATCTGTCCAGGCGCCATAAAAATCTTTTTTTTCCCCACTAGTTCCTTATTCTGGTTCCAAGAAAACTAGCTAGACTTTTTAGGCAGCAACTGGACTCCGTTTGCATTGGACTTATTATTTGTTTATGCTAATTGCTTTATTATTAATTGTATATACTGAGTGATATCACGGACACAGTAATAATTCATTTAACTAGCACTTTTTCACTAATATCCACCCACATTGTACTGTAACTCAGGGGTGCTAAACTCCAGTCCTAAATAGCAATGGGTGAATCCACCCAAATCCGTTTCCCGGATTTTCCTCGCATTTCCCCCCCCAAAATCCATTTTGTGATGTAAAATCCACAAACGGATTTGGGCGGTGTCAATCCGCGCAGATTCATCAAAAACCACCATTGGATACAACTCGTGGACGGATTTGTAGAATCCAATCCGCAGATTCAGTAATCCGTCAACAGATTGCTGAATCCACGGATTGGGTTCTACAAATCTGTCCACAGGTTGCGGAATCCGTGGAGTGTATTGGTAATAATAATAAAAACATCCGCAAAACATGAATCGCCCTTTTTGAGATTGATCCGCTGAGATCCGCGCACCAAAGGAACGATCCGCCGCGGATCCAAATACGCCAAAACAATTCACCTCTCTCTAGTGCTCAAGCTCCCCCAACAGGTCAGGTTTTCAGGATATCCCTGCTTCAGCACAATTGGATCAATCAGAGGCTGGGTCGAAGACTGAGCCTCTGATTGAGCCACCTGTGCTGAAGCAGGAATATCTTGAAACCTGACCTGTGTGGGAGGGGGGGGAGGGGGGGCTTGAGGACTGAGTTGAGCATCCCTGCTGTAACTTAACTACAGTACGTGCAAAATTGCTAAGTAATTGTGTAATTAAAACGAATATTTCCCTTTCCCAAATAGCAGTTTAAAAAGACAACTGAGTTTGTGTTCCTCAGGCTCGATGTTACAAACATCCCTGATACAGTATGTCAGTTACATTGCTGCATTTCAATTTCTGCAGGGTGAACACATACACATTCATCTATTAGCCTTCCAAAAAGATAATGCAGATGAATAGTTTGTACTTTGAAGTCCATCTATTGTAACAAAGGATATGTACAAGTTATTTTCTTTCTTGTTGCAAAATCACCTGATATCAATTAGAATTCCTTTAGATTTCAGCAGATTTATTGCGCTGTAATAAGGTCTTGAAAATTTGAAAGCAGAGAAGCAATATTTCAAATTTGAGTATAAAATCAACAATAAAAATGTATATTTATAACCTGAAAAGTATGATTTCATCTTGGAGAATTACCAAAGTTATAGCAGTAATAAGCATGATTTCAGTTTTGCCATATTGTATTTATTAAACACTTCAGGGAACTTGTGAATAAATCAAATCACAAGATCATTTTTGGATACATGTACATATATTTCAAAATATGTGGGTAGCTATCACAACTGGTTATCATTTAGTCATCAGATTCAAAGTGTTTTCAATAAGAATACTGCACGTCCAGCCTTTTCTCATACCAAGGTGCTTGTCCATTGGTTTACGACATCTATAAATTATGTCATATTCTAGCTGAATTTTTTTAAGGAAAATATTACAAATAGGAATACAGCTTGCCTTTGTCAAACTAGAAAGAATGTATCCCATGTGGTTATACAACAACAGGATATAAGGAGATAAGATCCATAACACTGAAACACAATAATACATTTGGCTCATTTTAGCCATTTAGCTATAAACCTTTCTTGGCACTCATCACATAACATTTAAGTATCAAGCATTCCTTACTATACTTATAAAACCCAATTGCATCTTTCGGTGCAGACCTCCAGTTTATGCAATATACACCACTGGGTTCACTGCTCAGATGTGAAAGCTTACACAAGTAACCTTAGATTCCGAATATCCAATTCCTTCAATGTGCTAAGCAAATCAATGGAACTATAACCCAAGAGATACTTTAAAGGCACTTCAAGTGGGTGAGGTGGTAAAACTAGTGCACAAATGCATGACTACCATTTTTGTCACAGCATCACAAATGTGAGGGAAAATTTAAAGTTGATCTAAAAATGGAGAAAATGATTTTCTGATACGATGATAAAACCACTGCACACCTTCATCCATCTTTTTTTGGAAGCTAATTTATAATGCAACACAATTATAAATAAAAGACAGGTGATTATGAGTCATATTTACTTAGCAGTCTTTTGCCATAAAACATTTTACAGCATCACTTTAATGGGCGATAAGGTGTCCACTGTCTTCAAACACTGGAAGGTGTGTTATTGTAGAAGACTGCTTATAAATCTGGCTTAAACCACAGCCCTCCATGTGGGTAACCCCAATCGGAATATGCAATGTTATCTCGTAATTATGCCATGGCTTTCTATTGGACACCAGAGTGAGGCTGACATCAGTGGCCATATTGGCCTTATCATTTCTCCCAGAAGATAATTATTTTACGGGAAATTCAAAATTAAATATCTCAGAAGGTGTGGGTCTCCGTAGCTTTTAATTCTGTGGATTCACTCCTTGCTTCAAACAAGGTAAAAAAAATATAAATATAAAAAAAATACAAAATAAAGAAAACGAGCAGCATGGATTGCTAATTTAATGGAAAAGGCATTAATTATGTTGACTGGATTGGTTATAATTTAAGGATGGGCATGTTTGCGGGTTTGAAATCCAAACAATGCACATGTAGGCATTCTATTCTAACTCCCAGTAGGCCACTTCAAAAAGTTCAATTGAAACTTGAAACAGAATTTCAGAATATATTTTTTAATCTGAATGGAATACGAAACCAAATCCCAAGAACGGTCATTCTCTGATTTATTTTTAGTTTTTGTTTGTGTGGTTTTTTTTTTTGGTTTTTTTTAGAAAATGGTCAAACTTTTGGGGGGAAAAAACGCGAAATGTTGTGAAAAGCATTGACCAAATGTAAAAGTGCTGTTACGTACTTGTTAAGTACTGTATGCTAAAACACACCTTTAAACATTAGCAGAATTGGACGGCTTCTGTAGGATTGGTTTCTCTGTAGCAGGCCCAAAAAGCTCAGAAAAGCTTAGGGGCCAATTCTTAAGTTGGACTGGACTGCAAGACTCGGGGCACACAAGAGAAAAATAAAATTGGCACTATAAACAAGCGTACACTTTTTTCTTGAGTTTAAAGATAAAAATATCAAAGAATGAGAAATGAATCTCAAAATGGTGCTTCCAACATCCAAGTATAAGTGTTAGCAATATAGCTGAAGAGTCCAGGGCACTATAGATAAGCAATATGGAACTAGTGACAGGGTATATGGCTCACAATAAAAGCCTAACATGGACAAGCAAATGAGAGACAAACCTCAAAATGAATGCAGAGGGGAGCCCATAAATGAAGGAACTGTCAGTGCAAACACCATAAAGAGGGGTAGTCTGCTCACCCAACGGCTGGAGCCCTGCAGATACCCATATAATCACAATGACATGAATGTCCAATCCTGGGAAATAAGCATAATGTAACTCAGTGATGTATCCCTGCTGCTCCTGACGATCGCGTGAATCCGTCCAGTGAGAACAAAATAGGATGTAGAAAAAATGGTGGTGCACTGCTGAAAAGATAGGGCTGGAGGCTAATAACAAGAAAATAAAAATGCTTTATTAAAGATGCATAGTAGCAGATGCTACAAAGGAGATCCTCTAACGCGTTTCACGCCTAAATGGCGCTTTATCAAAGAGTGACCTGTGTTCCTAATCTACTTCCTTATATACCCACTCCAATGCAGGGGTGAATTCGCGCCAAAACCAGTCAATCAAGATTAACTAGTACAGAGTCCCCGTATGTAATTATGGAAGCCTCACAGGGGAAAAACACCTCTGCATGGGATAGGCAAAGCCGGAAGTAAAAAAACATAAACAATACCAATACAAAATGAACTGTGCAGCAAACATGTTAAAGAACATGAATGACAGAAGAAAACAGATGATTAGTGATCAAAAAAACATAAAAAGAACTAAAGATTAAAAATACAAAAGAAATATAAAAGAAATAAAAATGAACTTATAAACAACATATGACTGATACATAATGAAAAAAAATATTACAGAACACATAAAGATCCTTAAAGTGACCTAACCCTCATAACCTCAACAGTAACATATAAATATAATAAGAAAAAAGAATACATTCATATATATATAACCCATAATGTGATTAAAAAAGGAAATAAATGATCAATCTAAAACTATAATAATACATAGGATGATAAACATTCTATAACATTAAATATTATATATAAGAATATGTGATTATCAAATATAAGGATATAAAAAATTACCAACATAAACACCAATGTGGATATATGATGCCTAAAACCTAAATAATCAATAAATCAATAAATATTAATAAAAACAAAATAATATGAAAATATCTTACTATCTCTCAATGATCCTAAATAATGAAAATAAATAGAAAATGATGATAATAATAATAATATCATAATGAAAATGCATAAATTAAAAAAATATGTATATATCTAAGGACATAAGAAAAAGATACAGAGTTAGCTTAGACAATTAATGTGTCATCCACACTCATTGTGACCTATCCAAAAAATGGGATATGAATTTATAGGAAATGAATTAATTCCCAATCTTGGTGAATCCCACTTGGATGTAAAGAATCCATACTGAAGAACCAGACGTGAGATGTTCTGGATCTTCAGTATGGATTCTTTACATCCAAGTGGGATTAACCAAGATTGGGAATTAATATTATTATCCTTTTCTGTTTATTTTCATTATTTAGGATCATTGAGAGATAGTAAGATATTTTCTTATTATTTTGTCTTTATTAATATTTATTGATTTATTGATTATTTAGGTTTTAGCAATCATATATCCACATTGGTGTTTATGTTGGTAATTTTTATATCCATATATTTGATAATTACATATTCTTATATATAATATTTAATGTTATAGAATGTTTATCATCCTATGTATTATTATAGTTTTAGATTGATCATTTATTTCCTTTTTTCATCACATTATGGGTTATATATATATATGAATATATTCTTTTTTCATATTATATTTATATTTTACTGTTGAGGTTATGAGGGTTAGGTCACTTTAAGGATCTTTATGTGTTCTGTAATATGTTTTTTCATTATGTATCAGTCATATGTTGTTTATAAGTTCATTTTTATTTCTTTTATATTTCTTTTGTATTTTTAATCTTTAGTTCTTTTTATGTTTTTTTGATCACTAATCCTCTGTTTTCTTCTGTCATTCATGTTCTTTAACATGTTTGCTGCACAGTTCATTTTGTATTGGTATTGTTTATGTTTTTTTACTTCCGGCATTGCCTATCCCATGCAGAGGTGTTTTTCGCCTGTGAGGCTTCCGTAGTTACATACGGGGACTCTGTACTAGTTAATCTTGATTGACTGGGTTTGGCGCGAATTCACCCCTGCATTGGAGTGGGTATATAAGGAAGTAGATTAGGTTACTCTTTGATAAAGCGCCATTTCGACGTGAAACGCATTAGAGGATCTCCTTTGTAGCATCTGCTACTATGCATCTTTAATAAAGCATTTTTATTTTCTTGTTATTAGCCTCCAGCCTTATCTTTTCAGCAGTGCACCACCATTTTTTCTACATCTTATTAAAAATATGTAAACATCGAGAGACATCCGGTGACGTCACTGAGGATGGCTGGATAGCGAGGTAGTTCCTCAGACCCTCACAGAGTAAAAGAATAAATAGATATTTTCCTACTAATTTCCACGGATTTTTCAAGTGATCCAACCCCATAAGCATACTGTACCAGGCATGGCTGGAAAGCAGAGAAAACTGCAATTACAGGGCGTTTCCCGATATTTTGTTGTTACTCAGCAAACCGTAGGGCCTATGGACGATACCCAAAATGGCACTGCCACGCGGGCCTCCCCCCGCCAAGGACAAGGACTTCGCTCCCGCAATTTCGTGAGGAGAGGAACTCACTAAACAATATATGGAGTAGTTATTTATGAAGATGCAATTATCTTTCCAGGAGGACCTAAAGAAAGCAGTCAGTGGCCTCAAATTGGAAATTGATGTGCTCATACAGAGAACAACAGATCTGGAGATTAAAATGGAGGAGGCTCTCCAACTTCAATCCGCATCATATGATGAGATAGTTCACCTGGGACATGAGCAACTATTTAAAGGATGGCCTGGAAGATCAGGAAAATAGAAACCGGCCACAAAATATCTAGATTAGAAATATTCCAGAAGCCATTACGCAAGAAACCCTCCACCCATATCTCACAAAACTCTTTACCACAATTGTCCCAGACCCCCCGGAGAATGAGCTGCTCATTGATCGGACACACAGAGGCCTTGGCCTCAGGTCTGAAGACTCAAAAAGACAGAGGGACATAATAGTAAGATTACATTACTTGAAAGTAAAGAGAAAATCATGACTGCCTGCCGGTTGAAGGAGGGATGTCTCTTTTGAAAGCGAGTCACTGCAAATCTTTTATGACCTATCGAGGTTCACAATAGCCAGGTGACGAGAGTTGAGACCCTTGTCTACTCTCCTAAAAAATAATTGGATCCGATACCGTTGGAGATTCCCATTTAAATAGTCCCTGGGAATATCCACTCCTGACAAAGCCTGTGAAGACCCAAGGAACATGGCCCCCCCGCGAGCCTCAGAAAGATTGGCGGGCTAGGGTGGGTAAGTAGTCGGCTTGAGGCTACCCCCCAATGTCGGAGTACCTTGCCCCCTCCCCTCCCCCCAGCACAAACCGCAATACTCCGCAATAGCACCGGAAGGCCCGGAGTCCCATGGAACCCCTGGAAAAATACAGCACTCGCCTTTCTGCTGCGGCCCTTCGCTGGACCCCGGGGGACGTGGATCTCGGGTTGCAGAATCTACCCCCCCCTTCAGTGATGAGGAGAACCGGGGGAAAAGCTGCCGAGAGACCTGGATCCTCTGTGGATCCCTGTAGAAGCCTTGGTCACTGGATATCTTTGGGTACCCTCAGTGTGAGAGACTGGAGAGGACAAGAAGCTTGGGGGGTCAGGCGGCACTGCGGACACACTGTTGTAGCTGACCTATGTAGCAGGGGGCCATTGCGAGGCCCAAGGAGGTACAAAACGCTTGATCGCAATCGGGCTCACAGTCAATATGGGGGGAGGGGATGAACGAAAGGCATGGACAGCGCTGGGACGCAGGGGCTCATCCCGGACCAGCAGAGAACATGACTATAGGAGACTCAATAAATATAGAGATGAACATTGAGGCCCAACTTCTCCTTTGACTTGCTTGACATAAGTGGGTGAGTGCTTGATAGCTCCTGGTCGAGGCAAATGCCATGAAACAAAAATCCCCTGCTCAGTCAGCAAATCTAGCTGGAGCAAATTCTACGAAGCAGGAAAGCACCAAGTTCAATATACACTATATTTTGTCCTGTGCACTACTTTTCGTTTACTTGTTTAACGAATCAATGGTTCAATGGAATTTAATGGTTGACTTTGGTCCTATTTTGGTTAGGATTGCTTACAACAGTTATTTAGCATTGTTTAGAACATTACCCCCTCTCCTCTCCCCCTCCACTCCTCCCCTCCTCCCTCCCCTCCGCCCTCCCCTCCCTTCTCCCCTCCTCCCTCCCCTCCCCCCTCCTCTCCTCCCTCCTCTCCCCCCTCCCCTCCTTCTGTCACTAACAGAATATTTTAAAATTAACAAGGGAACTGTATCTACAACCGTAATATTATGGGAAGCCCATAAGGCAACAATAGGAGGCGACTTCATCTCAATCACGTCCCACAAGAAAAAAAGTAAGCTCAAAGCCTATAAAGAAATAATAGACAAAATAATAAGCCTAGAACAACAACATAAAAACATCCCCTCAAAAAGACTGTATAAATCCCTTTCAGCAGCTAGGGTAACATTGAAACAGATTCAATTAGAGGACATAGAAAGAGCATTAAAATGGACCAACCAGTGCTATTATGATAAAGGCAATAAGGCAGATACATTTTTGGCTAGCAGACTAAGAGGAATAAGGATCAGATCACAAATATCTACGATTAAAAAACAAAGATGGTACAATCCTTCATAACGAAAAAGACATAGCCCATGAGTTCACCAAATTCTTTACAAAACTATACAACTTAGACATTCATGGGAAGAAAACCGCTAGCATAGGCGCGATTTCACAATACCTAGAAAATTGCAAGTTGCCCCAACGGACTCAAACAGAGGTAGATACCTTAAATAAGAAAATAACACAACTAGAACTAATGGAAGCAGTTAAAGCGCTACAGGCAGCAAAATCCCCGGGGCCAGACGGACTCACAAACATATATTACAAGAACTTCCTCCCAATTCCTGCTCCATGTATGCTTGAGCTGTTCAACTCATTCTTAGAGGGGAAACAGATCCCTGCACCCATGGCCGCAGCAAATATAGCCTTAATTCACAAAAAAGATCGGGACTCGCTCCAATGTGGCAGTTACCGCCCAATATCTCAAGATCTATAGTAAAATCCTTGGAAATAGGCTAAACACTATCTTGCCTAGATTGATCCACATACAGTTAGGTCCGGAAATTTTTGGACACTGATACAAGTTTTGTTATTTCGGCTGTGTAGCAAAATAAATTCAAGTTACAGTTAAATAATGAATATGGGCTAAAATTGCAGTCTATCAGCTTTAATTTGAGGGTATTCACATCCAAATTGGAGGAAGGGTTTAGGAATTACATCTCTTTAATATGTAGCACCCTCTTTTTCAATGGACTATAAGTAATTGGACAATTGACTCAAAAGCTGTTTCATGGATAGGTGTGGGCTATTCCTTCATTATTTCATCATCAATTAAGCAGGTAAAAGGTCTGGAGTTGATTCCAGGTGTGGCATTCGCATTTGGAAGCTATTGCTGTGAACCCACAACATGCGGTCAAAGGAGCTTTCAATGCAAGTGAAACAGGGCATCCTTAGGCTGCCAAAAAAAAGAAAATCCAGCAGAGAGATAGCAGGAACATTAGGAATGGCCAAATCAACAGTTTGGTACATTCTGAGAAAAAAAGAACGCACTGGTGAGCTCTGCAACACAAAAGGGCCTGGACGTCCACGGAAGACAACAGTGCTGGATGATCGTAGGATCCTTTCCATGGTAAAGAAAAACCCCTTCACAACATCCAGCCATGTGAATAACACTCTCCAGGAGGTAGGCATATCAATTTCCAAGTCTACCATAAAGAGAAGACTTCATGAGAGCAAATACAGAGGGTTCACCACAGGGTGCAAACCATTCATAAGCCTCAAGAATAGAAAGGCCAGATTAGACTTTGACAAACAATATCTAAAAAAGCCAGCCCAGTTCTGGAACAGAATTCGTTGGACAGATGAAACTAAGATCAACCTGTACCAGAATAATGGGAAGAAAAAAGTATGGAGAAGGCTTGTAACGGCTCATGATCCGAAGCATACCACATCATCTGTAAAACACGGTGGAGGCAGTGTGATGCATGGGCATGCATGGCTTACGATGGCACTGGGTCACTAGTGTTTATTGATGATGTGACAGAAGACAGAAGCAGCCAGATAAATTCTGAATTGTATAGGGATATATTGTCTGCTCAGATTCAGCCAAATTCAGCGAAGTTGATTGTACAGCGCTTCACTTTACAGATGGACAATGACCCAAAACATACTGCGAAAGCAACCCAGGAGTTTTTTAAGGGAAAGAAGTGGAATATTCTGCAATGGCCGAGTCAATTACCTGATCTCAACCCGATCGAGCATGCATTTCACTTGCTGAAGAAAAAACTTAAGGCAGAAAGACCCACGAACAAACAACAACTGAAGACATCTGCAGTAAAGGCCTGGCAAAGCATCACAAGGAGGAAACCCAGCGTTTTGTGATGTCCATGCGTTCCAGACTTCAAGCAGTCATTGCCTGCAAAGGATCCTCGACAAAGTATTAAAAATGAACATTTTATTTATGATTGTGTTAATTTATCCAATTACATTTGAGACTCTGAAATATGGGGACTGTGTATGAAAATGGTTGCAATTCCTAAACGTTTCATACGATATTTTTGTTCAACCCCTTGAATTAAAGCTGAAAGTCTGCACTTCTATTGCATCTCGGTTGTTTCATTTCAAATCCATTGTGGTGGCGTACAGAGCCAAAATTATGAAAATTGTGTCAGTGTCCAATTATTTCCAGACCTAACTGTAGTGGACCAGGCAGGGTTTATCATGGGTAGGCAGGCATCGGAAAATACACGGGGGAAAAAATTATATTATGGAGCATGTGCTTACTGGTACCAAGGCAGTCTTTTTGAGCCTCGACGCGTAAAAGGCATTCAATAGAATAAATTGGTTATTTTTAGATAAAACAATGCAAGAATTTGGATTCGGGGGCCCATTTTTAGATGGTGTCAGAGCCCTATAGCCTCGGTCACTCTCCCGGGAAACCGCGGAGACTCAATAAAAATCAAAAACGGCACAAAACAGAGCTGCCCCTGTCTCCACTTTTCTTCGCGATGTCGATTTAGCTCCTCGCCTCAAATATTAGAAACAATCCAGACATCCAATGTATCACCATAGGTGACATAGACTACAAAATATCCCTATTTGCGGATGATATTATTGTACCCTATCAAACCCCCAAATAACCCTACCCAACCTCCAATCCGTATTAACAGAATTTGGCAGAATCTCGGACTATAAAATAAATAATGACAAGTCAGAAGCTCTAAATTTGACCCTCCCATTACAAGAAATGAAACTGTCACAAACACATTTTAAATATAAATTGAGTAATTCTCACATCAAATATCTGAGAATCAAAATAGCCAGACTCTATGGCTCCCTCTACCAATGCAACTAACCCCGCCCCCCCTCCTATTTAATAACATTAAGAAAGACCTACAAAGCTGGAACAAATACCAGATCTCTTGGATTGATAACATCAGTTAAAATGAACATTCCTCCTAGACTGTTATATTACTCCCAGGCTTTACCAATCCAAATCCCAATCTCAGAGTTTAAAAACCTGCGGAGGATGATATTTCAATTTATATGGCAAAATAAAAGACCTCGGAAGGCGAGATCGGTCATGTTAGCGTCAAGAGGGGAGGCAGAGGGGTCCCAGATGTACTAAAATATTATCAGGCTGCCCAGTTGAGGCAGTGTTCTGGAATGCTGACCTGAGACTGTTTTGCTGGCTGGGTATTGAATCCCACTATTTAGGGAGTAGCCCGCTAGCAAACTCCCTGTGGTCTCCTGGGGGACAGGATTTAGATGTTAAAAGATTCAAACTGGGCCTGATGGGAAGTACATGCACCATTTGGAATAGAACCAAAGAAAAATATAAACTTACCTCATCCCCATCCCAATTAACGCCTTTTTTCAATAACCCGGATTTCCCACCGGGATGTGAACCACGACAGTTAGACCAATATGATCAAAAAAATATGCGGATAGTAGCAGACATTCTAAGGGGAAGATCCTTGCCTTCCAGGACCTATGCAACAAATATGAGGCACCTGACCTGAATATATTCAAATACCTCCAGCTGCAGCATTTTGCGAACAAAAATTTCACATAACACAGCCTTTCCTGAGATCACCAGCTTTGAGTCATACTGTTAGACGGGACTATATCAGAAAGGGCTGATTATAAAAATCTATCTTGGAATAGAGGCGCCAGGAACCACCCCTGACCAGAATTATATGTTGAAATGGGCCGAAGACTTACAGGTCACTATAGAAAGAGATGAATGGGAAGATATATGGGAATACGCGGTTAAAACATCAATCTGCAACATGACAAAGGAAAAAAATATATATAAAATCCTATTTCACTGGTACCTAACCCCAGATAGGCTTAGCCAGATATATCCAGGAGTTCCGACCTGTGTTGGAGGGGTTGCGGACAGAAAGGGGATATGGTCCACATATGGTGGACGTGTCCTGCAATACAGAAATGTTGGCTTATGATCTAAGAAATCATAAGAGACACAATAGAAGAAATGATCCCTTTTGACCCCCTCATATACCTATTGGCGAAACCAGTAGAAGATATAAACCACCCTTTGAGACGATTGATTTAATTCATATTGACAACAGCCATGTGCCCAATTGCAGCCTCATGGAAAAAATTAGCCCCACCATCTAGACGCACAGTAGAGAAACTAATTAACAAAGTTATGACCATGGAGAAACTAAGAGCTTTAATTAAGCAATCTACAGATACCTTTTATAGGGAACCATGGATCGAACACTAAAATAACCCGAAAAGAAACATCTGACGGGCACTGGGCTGGAGAGAGGGGGGACAGGTGATCCTACCTTCTTCCCCAACCCCACACTCCTGCACCCTCCTCCCTAACCCCCTCTCCACCAAACCCAACCCCCCTCCACCATGGGTGTTTTGTCGTAATATAATTTATTTTTCTTTATTACCTGTGTTCGTCTGTTCATCCCCCTTCCCAAGTCCAATAAGCAGCAATTAAATAGCTTGGTTGCTGGGATTAACCAGGAGGACTACTAAGACCGTACTTATGTATCGGTTGATTATTGGAAGCAGGAAATGTTATATGCGGATATGTAGAGGTGATCCTATGCGACTGTAACTGATTGCTGCTGTATGATGTCGTTCTAACATATGCTGTAAAACTCAATAAAAACTATTTGAAATAAAAAAAATATGTAAACATCACTGGTATCTCTCTCTCTCTCTCTCTCTCTCTCTCTCTCTCTCACTCGCTCTCTCGTTCTCTCTCTCTCCTTACTCACACAATACCCCCTGTCCCCCACAATACACAGTAGCCCTCCTTCCCCCACATTACCCCCTCCCCACAGAAGCCCCACAATACCCCATAATTGCCCCACAATACCTGCCCTCCCAACAATAGCCACAATCCTCCACAATAGCCCCACAATACCCACACCTTACCTTGGTGGCTTCAGTGCCATGCGGCTGCAGAAGATGGACCAAACTTCCAGCGCGCACTACTTGGTGTGGAGGCCCGGCCGCCATCAGAGGCCCAGCAGCCAGACGCAACTTCCAGCGCTGGCTGGGTCCCCTCATCTGCCGGGCATCGGACCGTTGCCCCCGCTCTCCCCTGTTTGAAGAGCGGCGTGGGTCACATGGCAACACCATGTGGGCCGCATGGCGATAGCTTGTGGGCCGCATGCACCCTGCGAGTTTGATAGCCCTGCTCTATAGGTACCTACTGGTCACTAGAGTTAAGTGACGTTAGGGTGGGAAGTCAGGTGTAAATGTTAGAGTGCTAAGAACTCTTATTTGTGTACTAAAAGTTTTTCTTAATTTTCAGCATCATTAAATTATATATGTTCATCCTCGTGGGACAAAGACGTGAGAACATAAACTTCTAAACCTGATTTCTTGATCTGAAAAGTATGATACTAAAATACTGGGAAAAAGTTAAAGCTATTCTGTCTGTTGTATTTCAGAAGCACTGTACAGAGTTACATGTTTCATGTAAACATGAACAATATGTATCATTTGGGCCAGCTCTGCCAGACCTTTCTGGCTCCCAAACTGGTAAACGTTCCTTCAAAGAGGTTAGTCATTGTATACTAGGTTGTTGCTATAAATGTGCTGTGAAGAATCTATGATCTAACAAGTACAATGTTGTACTAATATCTTCTTGGCTTTTGCATCATTGTTGGATAGAAGTACAATTACCCTTAGAATTATTATTGATGCCATATTAATAGCGATCTGTTACCTGGAAGCAGATGTGGCATGTTTCATCCAATAAAAGGAAGAAGAAGAAACCTATACCTCCTCATTTTAATCCCAGAGCTCACATAACCTAATACACATTTCCATGTGTGTCTTCCAACAAATGATCTGCAATAATTTATCAATCTCTTTCTGGATTTTACTGGCAGAACAAAACAAACATGAAACACTTATACATTCCTTATAAGCCAATGAAATTATTATTGAAATAATAAAACGCGAGAAGCGAGAAAAGGATATTGCTTACCGCCTCCAATTGGATTACTTCCTCTTTAGCTTGCCTCAATGCCTCTGATTCTTCAGAACTATTTTAAGCTACTGTCGAATGTAAAATAAACCTAAGGGTTAAATGATTATTAAATGGCTTAGTATGAATAATATTTCACATGAATGGAAATGAAGGCTTGCTATAGATTAGCACCCTTTTGTGGATAGTAGGCCGTAGTGAGGTTTCATTATAAATTACTATCAATATCTCAAGCAGAACAAGCATAATTGCTCAATGACTATGATTTTTTTAATGCCCACAGGAGAAAGAACTCCCTTACAATGGGAGTTACAAGTCCCTTACAATAGGAGTTAAAAGTCCCTTACAATGGGAGTTAAAAGTCCCTTACAATGGAAGTTACAAGTCCCTTGCCATTGAAGTTATTAATCTCTTACAATAAGAGTTACATGTATCTTACAAAAGGAGTTACAAGTCTCTTACAATGGGAGTTATAAGACCTTTACCATGGGAGTTACAAGTCTCTTACAATAGGAGTTACAAGTCCCTTACAATAGGAGTTATAAGTCTCTTACAATGGGAGTTACAAGCCATTTACAAAGGAAGTTACAAGTCCTTACAAAGAGAGTTACACGTCTCTTAAAATGAGAATTACAAATCTCTTACAATGGGAGTTACAAGTCTCTTACAAAGGGAGTTACAAGTCTCTTAAAATGAGAATTACAAATCTCTTACTATGGGAGTTACAAGTCTCTTACAACGGGAGTTACAAGTCTCTTACAATGGGAGTTACAAATCTCTTACAATGGGATTTACACATCTCTCATAATTGGAGTTACATGTCCTTTACAATGAGAGTTACACATCCCTTACAATGGGAGTCACAAGTCTCTTACAACGGGAGTTATAAGTCTCTTACAATGGGAGTTACATATCTCTTACAATGGGATTTACATGTCTCTTACAATTGGAGTTACAAGTCCCTTATAATGCGAGTTACACGTCTCTTACAATGAGAGTTACAAATCTCTTGCAATGGGAGATGCAAGTCTTAGAACGGTAGTTACATGTCCCTTACAATGGGAGATACAACTCTCTTACAATGAAAGTTACAAGCCTCTTACAATGGGAGTTACACGTCTCTTACAATGAAAGTTACACGTCTCTTACAATGGGAGTTACACGTCTGTTACAACTATTTTACAATGGGAGTTACAAGTCTCTTACAATGGGAGTTACAGTACAAGTCCCTTGTAAGGAATCGGGGAACACATCCTCTGCAACGTGTTCCCTCCTTACCTGTCATCTCTCAGACCTTCGCTCTGGAACCAGAGCGTGCGCTCTCCCCCGCTCTGCTTAGAGAGCGCGCGTGCACACGCAGCTCTTCTAGAGTGCCACGGAGCTTAGCTCCACCCCCTCGGACACGCCATGCGTGAGAGAAGCGCACACGTGACGACATGCACCGCTCCCTAGCTGCATGGCAAGTACTCGTTTAGCCCACTTGTCTCCTGCAGCCAATCCTTGCCTCCGCCTCCCTTGCTACTGGTTCCTGTGTGCTACAAATACCATGCAGTTCCTTTCCTATCTTGCTGAGCATAACTTGTTGTAGCCTTGAGCTCCTGCGTCTGTTGTGCCTTGCTCCTTGCCCTGTGTTCTTTTGCAGTTTAAATCTTCGTGTACCGACACGGCATGACTTTGGAACCCCTCTGGATTTTGACCCCAGCTTATCCTCAACTCTGAGGACCTATCCAACCCAGACCACGGCTATACGGACCTCCATGATTCTAACCTCTCTAACCCCAGACCACGGCTATACGAACTTTGACCATTCTAATCTCTCCAACCCAAGACCTTGGCAAGTATCTGGACTAACCCACTCTCTCCAACCCAGACCCGGCTACGTTGACAATCCGCCTGCCAGGCACGCTTCCACTGCTGTGGGTGCATGGTTCAATACTTCCCCACCTCAGTACCAGGGTACTGGACCCGGGATGTGGGCAATGTGCTCCACAGCAGCCCTTGTAGAAGATAAAATGGCGTTCTATGAACTGAAGTGGAAGGAGATAGTACTGGCTCAGATATGGGATCCAGTGCTAACACTGTACGCGAGGCCCTACACCAGAATAATCCTTCTTTGGTGAGACGTGCTCCCACCGACACTGTCACAATCCTCATGAGAGAATGGGACAAATTCCAGATAGAACGGGGCCTTCTCTGCCGGGTTGTCCCCTACCACAACCATCCTTACCGACGACAGCTGGACCTGCCCCAAAGTATGCAGTACCATGTGTTACGATCCTTGCATGATGATCATGGACACTGGGGGTGGATAAGACCTTCGGGTTCATAAGGAACCGATTCTTCTGGCCCAAAATGTGAGAGTCTGTAGAACGGCATTGTCAGAAATGCTTAAGATGTATCCAGAGGAAGACACTGCCCATTCGCGTTGCCCCAATGGGCCATCTAAGAAGCCCAGGTCCCATGGACCTCGTGTGCATGGACTTCTTGTGCATTGAACCGGATTCAAGAGGTATCGGGAACGTGCTGGTGGTGACCGACCACTATACGCGGTATGCCCAAGCCTTCCCTACCAAAGATCAGAAGGCAACAGCGGTGGCTAAAATGCTGTGGGAGAAATACTTCATCCACTACAGTCTCCCAAATCGAATGCACTCTGACCAAGGTAGAGACTTTGAGAGCAAGCTCATATAGGAGCTCCTTAAGCTGCTCAACATACAGAAGTCCAGAACCACCCCTTATCATCCAGAGGGAGACGCTCTGCCAGAGAGATTCAATCGAATGGTTCTCAACATGCTAGGCACCCTAAAGAGCTCACAAACGACTGTATGGAGCAGACACATGGAAGCGATGGTGCATGCACATAATTGCACACGACATGAATCCACAGGGTGCACTCCGTACTTTATGATGTTCGGGCGAGAGGCACAGCTGCCTGTGGACATCTGTCTTCAGGTATCTACCGATGGGGTACCTAATACTGCGCACTACAATTACGTTCAACGACTCCAAGACAGCCTACAACATGCGTATCAATTAGCGGAAAAAGCCTCAGCACAGCTGAATGCTAATAATAAAAAAAGGTATGACCACAAGGCCAGATACCGGGAACTAAGGCCTGGAGATGCCGTTCTCCTATGTAACCTAGGAAGACCCGGCAAACACAAGCTACTGTAGCTGACCGCTGGCGTGACGGGGCCTTCGATGTAGAATCACAGATGCGAGGCCTCCTGGTCTACCGCATGCTATACGTGGATGGTCGGGTAAAGGTCTGGCACAGAAATCATTTGTTGCCAATTCCCCAAGTGGGATAGTGTGACTCTGAACCAGAGACTTTAATATCAGCCAGTGAGCCAGAAGAGTCCCCTGAGTCTCCCACTTCAGAAGTCGAGTCCAGCCAAGATCCTTTGGAAGGAACCTCCGCTGGTTCCAATGGAGACTGGTGGGCACCTCCCGAGGGAGCACCGGGTAATGGGCCTGCACCTCAAGTACCGTCACCTGTGGCTTCAACAAGCCAACCATTGAACCCAAGCAGCCCAAGGTTTAGAGACTTTAATGAGACCGAATGGCCAATCACAGATGGGTCAAGGCCACAGGACTATGATAGACTTTACACAGTGGAAGATACTGCAGAAGAGACTTGCAGGAGTCAAAGAGTGAGACGCCCTCCCACTAGAGTGGCTTACGATCAATTAGGGGCACCCCACTATGGCTAAGAGCAAGCTGGCCTCAGTTATCAACATGTTCGTTGAGATGTATAATATTGTTTAGAGCCTGCATCAGTTAAGTTCTACATATTACCCTGTATTTTTATTATATAAGTATGTGTATGATGTTACGTCGTCCCAAGCGGGACGTTAGGGTTTTCCACCAGGGGGAGGATACGCTGGGTCCCCCTCTTACATTCGGGCTGTGGGAGGGAGGTTGCGGTGGTGTGCCGGTGCTGCAGGAGGGGCGTTCGGTCGCCAGGAGCTCTGAGGTGGGATGCCGATAGGGCACCACCATTTTGGATATTCGCGCATGCGCACTGAAGGCTCACGCATGTGCAATAGATTTTTAGCTGTGCGGCCATGACTCCAAACGGCTCCGCAAGGGACTACATGTCCCGTGAGCCTTATGGACAGAGGCAAGGAGCTGGAATTAGATACATTTGGCATGCTCAGCTGGAACACAAGTCGGAGCAAGGACAGAGAAGTGGAAGGTAGGGTCTGAGTATCAGTGACACTCAGACAAGGCCAGAGTACCTCCATTAGGTCCCAGATAGGCCCTACTCAAATGAGCTTGTGGTTGCTTCAGGAAAGGCCCTAGATAAGGACGCTTCCCCATTACTGAGTAGTGTCAGGGACACAGAGGAAGATGCCGTGTGGTGATTGTGGCCTCTGGTCTGGGACCAGACCACCTTTGCATACAGAGACTCTCAAAGGTGGGACCCTCTTATCGGAGCTCATCCCATGCAGAGGCGGACGGCTTCGCGGATGACGACGTTGCTGGATCAAGCGGATCCCTGCTGCTAAGTCGGCTGCACCGCGTACTGGAGTACCCGGCAGGTACCTCAACTAAGTGCACCAACATTCCAAGGGATTGTGCTATCTCCTACAGTTTGGGTGGGCCTTGATATTGGGAAAAGGACATCAGGGTATTCGTGCCTGGCACCAATGTACTTTGGGGAAACTCACTGCTGGTATCAGGTCGGGACCTATTATAGTGTGTGGTACAGGGTACTGTTATTAGGGTGTACAGTAAAGGTTGATATATATATACCTGAGTGTGTGTGTACTACTAGTATTGTTCCTGGGAGGGACTTATCCTGCTGCGCAAGAATCCCTTTCAGGCGGAGGCGCTGCACCGAGATGGACACACAGTCACCCCAGGCTCCCAGTGGCGGAGGCTCAGGCCTTCTGTGAGCCAACAGGTAACGGCAGTACCGGTAGCCTCTTTAGTTGTGGGGGAACCACGGCTACACGTAGATAATTGCATTGCCATAAAAGTAACAAACATTGCATTTATTAAAAACAAACAATAAAACAGCAAAATATCGGCAAGAGGCAATGCCCTTTTCTAAATGTCATTATTTAATGTGTATTGTGTTAACTTATGCCACATAAGGCAGGGTACGAGTCTTACATTAAAGTGCCCTTTCTAGGTAAAATTATATTAGCTGCTAAAGCCACTGCTAAAGAATGACAGCTGGTAAAGGCATAGGAAGCAATTAAAGGCACACTGTATTAGTCAGTAAAACTGCTCTCTGATGAGAGTTTTTGCTTTGTAACAGAGCTGGTCTGCAAAAGAGATAAAAAAAATAAGAGAGAATTGCAAGAGTGCAGTTACATGTGGCTTCCTTTGAGGCTTTCTGCTAATGTATCCTTGTGGTTTGTGTATTTATTTATTTAATTTTACTACATTTACAGGGTAGAAGTGTCAGTCCACTTTCCTGACTAAGTTCGCTGCTGCTGCTGCTGCTGCACGATGTGTTGCAGTCCATTCCCGGAGTGACAGGACATCCATATTACCTGCCTTGCTGAGATACGTTTCTAGAATACAAAAACTTCTACCAACTCAAGAGCAAACAAATATATTTTTCTTTTTAGACAGGAAAAAGGTAACAACTAGTGGTAACAGGCTACATATTGTGGACAGTAACTTAGATAGAGCTAACATAATGTGCTGTACGTTGTTAGTGTGTGGACTACAATGACATCTAAATCAATAGATTTCAGTGGATGGCTGTTGTTTTAGCTTTCTGCCTGCTTCTGTTTTATTGCCTTGTGGATTTTGGCTCTCAATTTTCCTCTTCTGAGGCCTACAATCCGCACCAAATGTTTCACATTACTCAGTGTGAAAACCCTCCTATTCTTTCAGATTTTTTACAAGTTCATACATCCGTGGAAACCTGATATTTCATATTTCATTCTGCTTTGTGGATGTCATTGTGAGGGATGCTGGTTCACATGCAACAGGCCTCTGCTGTCTTTGATCAGCTTGACCGCAACTAATTGTAAATGGAGAACAAATGAAAGAAATATTTACAAATTTCATGGGAATTCAGGCAGGGTCTAAGCCTTCACTAATGCCTCCATTCACAGTAAATGTTTATTGAATACTTTTAGTCTACTGTGTACTTCAATATTTATATAGTATTAGATTTTAGCTTGTTTAGAGTAGATCCGAAAGACTTAGTAAGGTGACCCCCGTCCCTTCAATGTCTCTCACTTCAATCTGTTGGCGTAGGCAAAGCTGTAGCTGCTGGTAGTGCCACTGTTACAAGATTCCAAAAGCTACAGCTGTAAGCAGGACAAAAAAGATGACCGTAAAATCTAAAACAAATTTCGAGGCGCTAAGTTGGGTTGGGAAAAATCAAATGAAAATGTTAGAGAATTGTCCAAAATAAAGTCATAAACGACTCAAGCCAAGTTAAGCAGCTGCTTGGGTCACACAGGTTAAGTCCAAAAAGCAACAAAGCAAAACTTTAATATTCTGAAATTAATCTGCCCCTAATAAGATTAAAGAATAAAGCATACCAGTTCACTTACTACTCTTAGAATTTGCTTAAGTTACAGTCAATTTTTCAAGGTGTTTTAGTCATGTAGAAGCTCCATTAACACAATGATAATATCACAGTATAAACACTACATCAGGTAAATTGTATGTCTTCTCTTCACATTACAATTATCCTTTAACATGAAGTCAGCAATATTGCTACTTAATTTAAAAATGTATATTTTTGTTTATGCAACCATTTTTGCTTTTTGTAGTGGTTTTTACATGTTTGCTTCCTGCTCGAGTCCCAAAGCCATCTGTTTTTTGTATTTGTTACGTTTATGTTAGAATTACTGTATATGTATTTTATTTCATTTATATAGTAACATTTTGCATCCTATGTGAATTCAAATGGTCTTTACCATGCGGTGTTATTCCATAAGGCACCAAGGCCATAAATTGTCTTCCGGTGCTGAAAGTATCTTCTTATGGATTCGCACCACTTAGTAAATATCACCTAAAATGCCTAGATGGACAATGGACTAGATTCTGATTTTTGCCAAGATATATTGTCCAGACATTTGTTCTTAATTCATACATATTAGAGCTGTACACTTAACTCACATTTTGGTTTTGCCTCTAAAATAATACAGGTTTTGATTTTGGTTCCAGTTCCTAAAGTTGCCTGTTTTTTTGTGGAATATAAAATAAATATATAGATATATAAACATGAATATAAAGTGGATTTTTTTTTAATGATTTTTTTATAAATATAAACTGAACATTAATTCATGAAATAATATTTTTATTATTTGTATCCCCTCAATTTTAACTCAGACTGATACCTACTGATGAGGCGGGGCCTGAGTCCTCATATATATATATATATATATATATATATATATATATATATATATATATATATATATATATATATATATATATATATACATACATACAGTGCTTGACAAATCACCCAAAAATCTACTCGCCGAACCAAAAAAATATACTCACCACCTAGCCCCGCCCATAGCCCCACCCCTAGCCTCGCCCCCAAAAGAAATTGAACACATTTCTAGTAAGAACCAAGAACAAGAACCAAGAACAACATTCGTTTTTGACATAAGTGTATTGTATTACATTTATACTTTACTACAATTAATTTGTGTATGTGTGTGTCTAGTTTCCTGCACCCCTTAATTAGTGTCTGGATGCCCCCGCTTCACAATATCCATAGCAGCAATCCCACCTGGGATTTTACCTGATCCGCAGTCCCTCAATGTCCAGGTAACCTCATTCCCGCAAAGTTATATATTGTAGGGGAGGTGTTCTCTACCTGTCTTCTGGGTTAGGGGGCATTCCGATGTCTCCCGTGTGAAGCTTGAGTCAGATCTGGAAGAAAGGTTAACACAAGCTTGCTGGGTATTTGTGTTAACCTATGTCTCTTTGGAGGCTGTGGCACCTCCCCCCAGAGCTCACTCCTCCTCCTTCACCCTTTTAACTTGGAAGGTCATTTCACTTGCTGCAGGAACAAGACCCATTATGGTGTTTTCCCCTCTCACAGAGGTAAAAGGAAAGGTTTCACAGTGTAGTGTAGGACCTGCATTATTTTGGTTATACCTTGACGTTGGTATGCAGGCTTATGACGCCTTTGGCCAAAGGGTTAACTAAATAACCAATTATTATTATTGAAGTATTTTACTTTATATGTTTTGTCAATTGGATGCAGCATTGGGCACCCCCTGTCTCTTGTTAGATCTGGAAGAAAGCAGGTTATTTCGGTGTAGGTATAGGGCAGTTAAGATACTGTATATAAGGTAAATAAGATATCCAGAGTGTGTGTGTGTGACAGAGAGAGAGAAGAGAGAGAGAGAATGTGTGTGTGTTTGTGTGTGTGTGTGTGTGTGTGTGTGTGTGTGTGTGTGTGTGTGTGTGTGTGTGTGTGTGTGTGTGTGTGTGTGTGTGTGTGTGTGTGTGTGTGTGTGTGTGTGTGTGAGAGTAAGACACAGGGTGGGTGAGACACACAGACACAGGGTGGGTGGGTGAGACACACAGACACAGGGTGGGTGAGAGGGTGAGACACACAGACACTGGGTGAGTGAGTGGGTGAGATACACAGGCACTGGGTGGGTGAGTGGGTGAGACAGACAAAGGGTGGGTGGGTGAGTGGGAGGTATGAGAGACATGCGGCTGAGGTATGAGAGACAAGGGGGAGGGCATGAGAGACATGGGGGGAGGCGTGAGAGAGTACTTACCTGTACCTCTGTGCAGAAAAGGGCAGGCTTGACTGCCCAGCTTGGGCTCGCTGCACGCAAAAAAAAAAAACTCCTGGCAGCGCGCCAACACGTGTCACCCAATCACACAGGGGGATATTTTTTTTTCTTTGAGCAGCGGAATTGTAAGACGTCAGGAGGCTAAATCCAATTGCCGGTGGCGACCGGGGGATCGGATTTGTCGAGCACTGTATATGTATATGTTGCGGATTATATATATATATATATATATATATATATATATATATATATATATACAAAACAGAAAGTGAATCCCTGCGCTTCTCCCATAGGGATAGCAATCCCTATGGGAGAAGCGCAGGGATTCACTTTCTGTTTTGCACATTTGTATGGCCATTTCCTTCACTAGCTGCATGCTCTTTACATGGAGAAGCGCAGTGATTATATTTGTTTTACATTATTTGTTGGGCCGATTTTAATCCTTTGCAGCACGCTCCTATAGGGCAACACTACTATGGTGTAATTGAATATATTTAGCCAATCACCTGCAACTGCTTATTGAGCAGTTTGTGGCAGGCCAGCCCCTCCTCTTCTAGGTATATAATCTCCTAGCAAGGTCCCCTTATTCCACTTCACTTACATGTGAGTATCTGTACTGGTATATACCAGTTTTTAATTGCACTAGGTTATACAAGCATATGCTTTGATATTTTAACCCCTTCTGGGCTTATTTCACATAACACTAGTATGCATTTAGCGTAGGGACCTGCTAAAGAGACTTACCTTGACGTGGTTAGCAGGCTTGGCATTATTTGATCAAAGGATGTATACCAAAAGTCTCCTTTTTTCTTATAGGTATTTACACCTTACATATATATATATATTCCCCATTGATTGCTATCCCTATGGGAGAAGCGCAGGGATTCACTTTCTGTTTTGCACATTTGTATGGCCATTTCCTTCACTAGCTGCATGCTCTTTACATGGAGAAGCGCAGTGATTATATTTGTTATATATATATATATATATATATATATATATATATATATATATATATATATATATATATATATATATATATATATATATATATATATATATATTACCCCAGCTGTGGGTGTAAGTCAATTAAAGAGAGTCAAAATACAGGGAGGTGTATTGTTCAAAAGTATATATAACGTAATTGTGTTTAAATACCCAAATAAACCATATGATCCTCCAGTGGAGGTGTTACATGGTGTTATGTATTGTACAGTATGTATAATACAATGCATACACCATAAACAATCCCCACAAAGTGCTGCAAAAGTGTGTCCGTGACACTCTCTTCAATACCACCTTACCATAGATATACGGGCCTGTGTGAAAGTGCCAGTACACTGTTGGAGATCTGATTTGGTGTAATTACGTTGCAGGCCTGTACTTTGCAAATGCTTTGGTACCCTTTACTTGGCTTCTGTTGCAGATTCCCTCTGTCAGTGCCTGTGCCTCCTACTCTTTGCTGATGGTTACTGCTCTTCTTGAACCCCACTCGCAGGGTCGACTTGCACTCCCTTCAGTCAGCATCTGCTGACCTTATGAGGATCACTGCCTGGCTCTGGATCACCACTGGTAGTCCTGAGATTCCCGAGGCTGCAGAAGCTCTGTCCCCCGCGTACTCCATCCGGGCCTCTTAAAGACCCCTCTTAATCCCTCCTCCCTCAAATCCATTGTCATTGGCTTATGCCATACCTATCAGGAGTCACATGCTGAGCGCACATTGGAGAGGAGCCTGGCAGGGGGCAGTGTAAGTGTGTTGCATGCATTTTGCAATGGGTTACATCCTCCCCCTGCTAAAGAAGTTGATGTCCCCAGCCAATCTTCTCAGGAACATCTCTGTCATAACACACTAAACAAACAAATGCTTCCTCTCTAAGTACATAATATCATAGGCACGGTTGAACCCATACACATACAGTTTTCAAACACAGCAGCACATTGTCCGACACTTCCCAGGCTCACTTAAGTCGAGTGTCATGGGGATAACTCATTTAGCTATACTAACCACTGGGTTTTCTGTAGACACTCCAGGAGAATCATAGGTCAGTCCGATAGGTGCCTATCTCTCTTCTGGAGCACGGTGAGTGCACCTGTGGCATTACTGTTACTTCCCTCTGCTTTTTAGGGGATCAGGATACAGATAGCTCGTGTTCAGCTGGTCCTATACTAGGGTGGTGCTCCCAATGGTCTACACCTAGTTTATCTTCAATTTCACCATTCTGCTCTGGAGGATTCAAAGGGTTTATTCTTATGTCTCATGATCCAGCTGGTCACCTTGGGGAAACCTCTCGTGGAGGATTTCTCTGTTAAGAGTCCAAGATTTCCTAGATTGGCCTAACAACCCATCACCTCTGTATTCCTCATCAAACTCATCATCACTTTCATTCGTGTGTGGTTTTACAGGAATACTGGCTTGACCCTGTCCTCTGTTCAACCAGGCACTTCTTCTAGCCCAGGTATCAACCACCAGAGTATTTTCCTTACAAGCTGATAATTCCTCTGTAGGTTATTTTCTGATCCACTTCCCTTTTCAGATGTAGATTGGTACACAGGCAGCCACTTTAGTTTCTCTACTACAATATAGAGCTCTGGTTTCCAACGATTGGCTCTTTTATGCTTCCAGGTACAGTATACCCAGATTTCTGGGGAGAACTCTGTCATGCAATTGTAATTCTTAGCTGTGTACCCTTTTATCAGACGGGCCTTTATTTCCCCGGTTAGTGGTGTCAGTCGCAGTAGTAGTCAGTTTATATGCCTCTTGTAACTCTTCTTTGAATATTCTCACATTTTGCATGTAAGTGGTAGGGGATGTGCCATCTGCTGCCACTCCAAAACACAAATCAACTGGCAGCCGAGCTTCCAGCCCAAACATCAGATAATATGAAGTGAACCCTGTAATGTCATTACGGGTACAATTTAATGCATGCAGCAGGTGATGTACATGTTTAATCCACTGTTCTTTTGCCTGGGTATTCAATGTGCCCATCATGTTCAATAGTGTCCTTTTACATCTCCCAGGTTGTTGGGTTCCCGGCAGTTGATATGGCGTTGTTCATGATTGTTTTATCCCACATAAGTGTAGCAATGCCTTAGTGAGGCTGCTTTCAAATTCTCATCCCCGGTCAGAATGGATTCTAGCAGGTAATCCATTATGAACAAAATATTTGTCCCACAGCACCTTGGCGACTGTAACAGCACGGTGGTCTTTGGTCGGGAACGCTTGTGCATACCTGATGAAGTGGTCAGTGGTCCGTGACCACTAGAATATTGCAAATGTTTTTTCTATCAGGTTCCAATGACAGAAAGTATATGCAAATCAAATCCAATGGCCCATTGCTGGTTATATTTACGGGAAAGCCCTCTTAGTCAGGGTCTTCCTTGGTATATATCGACCACAATTCTTGCAGTAATCGTCAATGTCTCTGGCCATGTGGGGCCAGTAGAACCGGTCTTTTACTAGTCCCAACTTCTTGTCAGTACTCAGATAATCCGTACGAAAGAAAAATATAGAAACCGCTCACCTGATTCAAACCCAAATGTATAAGTATATTCTATCAGGAAAATAATGCAGGTGCAAATGGGGATAATAGTCAAACTAAAATGATAATGATCCAAGAGGGATCACAAAGAACTTCAAAAAAAGCACTCAATACATATATCATGGTTATTAAACTGGACAATAATAGTCCTTCCAATTGTTATGGAAAAGGGCAGTCGAATGACTGATGTAACCAACAGTTAAAACTCAAAATAATAAAGCTTTAATACACTGGCGACACACTTTATTCGAGCTCGGCTAGTCCCACGAATACGGGTATACCCGGGTGTATTGAGGTTTGTGACTGTTTTCTGCCCGAGTGCATTGAGTTATTTTCCGGCAGGGATTGAAGCATTTTATTCCCGTTTGCTGCAATACTGCACAGTACATATATATATACTGCATTACAATTCATGAATTTATGCCATCTGGTAGACACGCGAAGCATTGCAGCCTATTAAATCCTAATCATTATCATTTAACAGATCAGCCGCCCATCAGCCAGGCATGAACCCAGGCTGGGAAGGCAAATGCAACGGGGCTTGTCAGAGGTGAGGAGCGGCGCATTCCAGGTATCTGCCAGGTACATACCGGGTATTTGCTCGAATAAAGTGTGTCGGTGCAGTACATATCCAAAATATATTAAACAACAAAATGAAGCATATACACAGAAAATAGTACAGCTCAACCCTGTTATAGCGCGATCCGCTAAAACGCGGATCGCTTATAACGTGGTGTGAGTGTAACGCCCGTTTTTTAAAAGCTAATTTTTAACATTTTTATTTTTTAAAGCTTTATTGCTAACGGATGGACACACACACACCACCCAATACTCCCCTTCACATCACATCCCATCCCCTTCTTCCCATCACATCCCCTTCCTGCCCATCACATCCCCCTGCCTGCACATCACCCCCCAGCCTGCACATCACCCCGTCCTGCACATCACACCCCCTGCCTGCACATCACACCCCCTGCCTGCACATCACACCCCCCAGCCTACACATCACCCCCCCCTGCACATCATATCCCACCCCCCCTGCACAGCACATCCCCTTCCTGCACATCACCCCTTCCTGTTCATCACATCCCCCTGCCTGCATTTCACCCCACCTGCACACCACATCCCATGCCACCACATTACATCCCCCTGCCTGCACATCACCCCCAGTCTGCACATCACCCCTGCCTGCACATCACATTCCCCTGCCTGCACATCACCCACCCAGTCTGCACATCACCCCCTGCACATCACATCCCCCCTGCCCATCAGGGCAGAGACAAAGGATAAGATTTACCTTTAGGAAGGATGGCACCGGGCAGAAGATCGAATGGGACAATCATAAGGATGGTGAGGAGGAAGGATGTCGGAACGGACCTAATCAAAAACATCAATGAAATCTGCATATACTTCAGGAAGCATAGGTTTGGCAAGGAGTACTGGTCTCTACACCAGCGATAAGTTGTACCGAGGAAACAGGAGCAACTTCAGAGGCAACACCACATTGTATAGGTTTCTTGTCTGTCCAGTCTATAAGCAGATTGTGTTGTTGGAGCCAAAGGAGGCCCAGAATTACCTGTACAGAGGGTGAATGGATAACATCCAGTGAGATCTTCTCCTTGTGACCGTCTATAGTGGAGAGAGTAAGAGTAGGAGTTTCTAATGAAATGAATGCAATTTCTCTGAGCATTGCACGGTCAGACCTCGGGGTGAATTTGCTAGGACGTCCACTCCTGGGAAGATTGGCAACTGTCTTGAAAGTTTTCCACTTTTGAATAATCTTTCTCACTGTAGAATGATGGACTTTAAATTGTTTGGAAATGGCCATAACCCTTCCCAGATTGATGGGTAGCAACATTTGCTTCTCTAAGATCATTGCTGATGTGTTTCCTCCTTGGCATTGTGTTAACACACACCTGAATGCTCCAGACCAGCAAACTGCTAAAACTTCAGCTTTTATAGAGGTGGTCACACATGCTGATGATAAATTAATCAAGGGCATTTGATTAGCAGCACCTCTCTGCTACTTAGCATTTTAATTCCTATGGAAGCAGTAACGGTGTACTTAGTTTTTCACACATAGCTTCTCCATTTTGGCTTTATTTTTGTTAAATAAATTATGACACGGTGTAATATGTCATGTGTTGTTGTTCATCTGAGGTTGTATTTACCTAATTTTAAGACCTGCTAAGGAACAGATGATTGTTATTATGTCCTGATATGTAAAACCACAGAATTCAAAGAGGGTGTACTTTCTTTCTTTTCACACAACTGTATATATATAACAGTGGTCGACAAATCACCAAATATCTACTCGCCGAACAAAAAAATCTACTCACCACCTAGTACCAAACGTGTGCTGCTTGGGTGAATAGGAGCTCGCCACGATGTTAAATCCACTCGCCCGGGGCGTGCAAATGTATAGGTTTGTCGAACACTGTATATATATATATATATATATATATATATATATATATATATATATATATATATACATATATATGAAAAAAAAGAGAAAGAATCGTAAGCTCCATAGCGTAATAGTGTATGAATTAGTTTTAATGTTACAAAAATAAAGTTATAAAAAAAAAAGTCTCTCTTGGATATGCACTCACAAGAGGACTTCAATAAAACAGCATTTATGAAATAAATCTCAGTAGTAATGACGTCACCATAGAATTAAACAGCAGTCCCGATCGCTGGTAAGACAAGGAGCCCCAGTCAGATATGTGCTGAATATGAAGGGGGTACACACACTGCCAGAGTCCTGGATAATAAGGGACACTCAAGACACAAATGATTATATAATGTAAAATGACTAGTTCATCTTCGCTGCAAATGCTGTACATGTACATGTTGAAGTCCTCAGCTACATATGTAGTGTATTTGCACAAAGTATAAAATAAAGTTCCAGGTGATCCTTGCGTAGAAACTGGAAAGAAAAAAATCATTTGATATAGTATGTCCCAACATAAATAAGATGTTATGGGTTAACATTTTTGCACTCACATGCATACCTCGGGTATAGGTTTATCTGGATATCTTTCTTGGATGTAGTCTGGAAATATTATCCCTATTAGTCTTTTGAGACCATTCCTCAAAATGAATAGACAGAAACTAGTGTAGATATTTTTTTAATATACAATAAACACAAGATTTCAAACTGTGCTATCATATCAGTGAGAGAAACCGCCAGATACATTAGGAGCATGGTAGAGGGACTGAGAATGGAACTGTCACGGTAGTGCTGACTGCAGACCAGACCCGTCCCAAGACTGAGGTGGAAAGTATAATACCATGCACCCGCAGCAAAGGGGCGTGGCCGGAGTGTGGTAATAGTTGCTAGGCCAGGAGTCTTTAGTAAGGGAACCAAAGGTACTTGCCATGTCCGGAGGTAGAAGAATCATGGTGATTGCCGTAACCAGGGGTCGAGGGTGCCAGAGGTCTGGGAGGTAGAGGAGCGAACCGAGATCGAAGGGCGGAGAGAGACTGCGTGGTGAGGAGTAAGCCGGGGTCCAGAGCCAGAGGAAGAGTAGAAAGCCAAGCCGGGTCAAACCTGAAGAATACGAAGAACAAGAGCACACACGAATACTAGCCCAACTAGCAGAAGCTATGCAGAGCAATGATTCCCAGGGAGAACAGGGGTAATATACGTGGAGAGACCAATCAGGGAAGGAGGCAGAGCTAGGGGGTGCCGTGGAACGCCTTGTGACTGGTGTAGGCTGTGATCCTTGCCTGTGATCAGCTGTGGAGTGTGAGACCAGGAGCGGGGCTGCAGCTGTACACAGGGGGCGTGGCTAGAAGGCCGGAGGAGTGAATAAATTACTGTCGGAGGTGCACGCTGTGTAAGATCCTCCTGCGCGCGCCCCGACAAGATGGTGGACACAAGAACCGGCGTCGGGTGAGATCTCCAAGTCCCACGCCGAGGACACGCCAGTGAGGAGCGAGGGGCGGCAGCAACGACCTCTGAGGCAGGTAAGGAGGTGTTGTGTGAGCCCAGCTTCCTGACAGTACCCCCCCTCAAGGATTGGACTCTGGATAATCCTTCCATGGCTTTAACGGATACTTCTTGTGGAAGCATTTTAAGAGTGTAGTGGCGTGAATATGATCTCGAGGCAGCCAGGTGTGTTCCTCCGGACTGTAGCCCTTCCACTGTACGAGAAACTGGACCTTCCCCCTGGAGAGACGTTAGTCCACTATAGACTGTATTTCGTACTCCTCGTGTCCTTGAACAATCACAGGGTCGGGTTTACGAGTATAATCTGGAAAGAGAGTACTCTGTACAAAAGGTTTCAATAACGAGGTATGAAAAACATTTGGTATCTTCATTGCTGGTGGAAGTTGTAGACGGAAGGAGACAGGGTTAATTTGTTCCAGTATGGAAAAGGGTCCCAGAAATTTAGGTGCCTATTTTGGGGTAGGAGTTTTTAGACGAATATTTTTTGCCGAAAGCCAGACCATATCCCCTGGCTTGTATCTGGGAGAAGCTTGGTGATGTCGATCAGCCTGGAGTTTGAACCTTCCTGCAGCCTCCTGGAGAGAATACTGGACCTTAGTCCAAGAGCTCTGAAGTAAGGAGATCCGTTCGTCGGCAGCTGGCACTCCTGAGGGAGTATTGGAGATGGGAAGATGAGCAGGATGGAATCCGTAATTTATAAAAAATGGGGATTCGCGGGTAGATTCGTTCTTCATGGAGTTGATAGCAAACTCTGCCCAAGGCAGCAGTTCTGACCAGTTATCTTGGGTCACGGACACAAAACAATGCAGATATTGCTCTAAAGTCTGGTTGAGTCTCTCCGTTTGTCCATTTGTCTGAGGATGATATCCTGAGGAAAAAGATAGTGAAATTCCGAGTCTTTTGGAGAAGGCTCGCCAGAACCTGGATACGAATTGGGAGCCCATGTCCGAAACTATAGAAGTGGGAAGTCCATGAATCCGAAAAATCTCCTTGGAAAAAATGTCCACGAGGGTGGGTGAGGAGGGCAGGCCCTTGAGGGGAATAAAGTGCCTGTTTAGAAAAGCGATCTATAACAACTAAGATGGTGTTCATCCCCCTAGATGCAATTCAACAATAAAGTCCATAGAGATATGGGACCAGGGGCGTTCCGGAATGGTTAAAGGCATAAGTAAGCCAGAGGGTTTTGTCAAAGGGCTTTGCTTTGAGTGCAAGTGGGACAGGTGCTGGTGAATTCCCGGATGGTACCAGCCATATTAGGCCACCAAAAGGTGCGTTGGATAAGATCCAGGGTTTTTCGGAAGCCGGGATGTCCTGCAGAACGGGCAGAATGACCCCACTCTAACATTTTGGGACGAAATTCAAGGGCAGCATCCAGCCTCCCCTCTGGTACCTCTAGACCACCCGGAATGTTCCTTTGAGCCCTAAGGATCTTGTCCAGAATGTTGAATGAGGCCGCAGAAATTATAAGTCCCTTCCATCCCCCCTCCCACATCCCCCCTCTCCTCCCCCCGAACCTAAACAAGGCAGTTTGCGCTCGTGTTGCTCCCCTATATTCAAGAGCAACAAAAGCACTGTTTCAATCAATGTAAATGGACGTTTTAAGTGTTCTTCCTATGTTTAAATGCAATGATAAACACTGTACTCTAACAATGCATGTAAAAGCTCTCTGTACCTCCCCACGTTCAGAAATTACACTCACTCCCCCCTCCCCTACCCCTCTCCCCTCCTCACCTCCCTCCCTCCCCTCCCACTCCCTTCCCCTGCCCTCCTCCGAAATCAATATTTCTTATAAAATGTCTTCCATAAAACTAATCTCGCTCAATGTAAAAGGCCTCAACTCAGTAAAGAAGAGAAAGCACTACAGGAATGAAAAAAAAATCAAAGGGAGACATTATATGTATACAAGAAACCCACTTTAACTCCTCCTCCCCACCCAACACATTCAAAAGTCTATTTTCCCAAGAATTTTATGTATCCTCCCCAAGCAAAAAAAGAGGAGTAGCCATCCTAATCAGGAATAATGTCCCTTTTGCCCTCACCAAATCACACTCCAACCCAGACGCAAGGTTCTTGGTGATCCAGGACACCCTTTCGGGTACACCTGTTACACTCGTCAACGTATACGCCCCCAACGAAAACCAAATCCCATTTATAAGAAACCTACTCGAATCCCTAGAGCAGCAATCCCTCACCTCCCTGATCATAGGAGGGGACTTTAACATGGTTGCTCCCATGCACAAGACAAATCTGCGCCCACAACCACCCCTCACCCGACAATCCCGCTTACTCCTCATTCCATCCAATCCCAAAAAAAGGCCCCACAATTTAGGGATATTATGGAGGAATTTTCTCTGTAGATATATGGAAGGCTCAGCATCAAGGTCAAAAGGACTACACCTTCTTCTCTACCCCTCATCAGTCCTACTCGAGGATCGACTATTTTCTAGGCAGCAAAAACATTCTCCAGGCATCCTCCCACTCAAACATAGGCCCAATTACCTGGTCTGACCATGCCCCTGTTGAGCTCACCCTCTCTCTGCCCTTTGTTAAGAATAACCCATACAAATGGAAGATGAACGACTCCCTACTTAACAGCCCAGAAACAGAGATTGCAATCAGGCAAAAACTTTCAACTTTTTTCCGAATCAATGCAGGTTCCGTCTCAGCTCCAGCAATGTTGTGGGAGGCCCACAAGGCCTCGATCAGATGCAATCTTATCTCGATCACCTATTATAAGAAAAAGCAGAAACTTAAGCTGCAAAGAGATCTCACAGAAAAGATCATACAGCTGAAACATCAGCACAAAATCAACGCGTCCAAAAAAACACTAAAACAACTAACCCAAGCCAGAACAAATTTAAAACAAATGCAGCTTGAGGAGGTGGAGAGAGCACTGAGGTGGACTAAACAAAAGTTCTACGACAGGGGCAATAAGGCAGACAGGCTCCTGGCTGTTAAATTCAGAGGCATCCAAGTTAAATCTCAGATTCCCAGAATTCGCACGAAAAATGGGCACGTCTCGTACATAGAAAAGGAGATAGAGAAGGAATTTGGGAACTTCTACTCTGAACTGTACAACCTACACCCCCAGACCGAAACCTGGTATATCTCGAAACAATCTCACAATACTTGGAACAGTGTAATCTCCCCTCCCTCTCCGAAGAAGAAGTAGAAAACTTAAACAAAAAAATCTCCCAAGAAGAACTGTACAGAGCCGTTGGTTCCCTTAAGTTAGCCAAAACACCTGGACCAGACGGATTCTCCAATGTCTATTATAAATTCATTCATGCCGACTCTTTCCCCCTATTTGCTCGACATGTTCAACTCCTTTCTGGAGGGAGAACCGATCCCTACCACTATCACTGCAGCAAATCTGGCTATTATCCACAAGGAAGGTAGAGACCCGCTCCTGTGCGGTAACTATAGGCCAATCTCCCTACTAAATACCGACCTCAAAATCTACAGCAAGATCTTGGCAAACAGGCTCAATCCAATTCTCCCCCTGACAAAATTGTGAATATCATCAACCACGTGCATCTCACCGGAACCAAAGCAATGATTCTGAGCCTCGACGCAGAAAAAGCGTTATACAGAATCAAATGGTCATTTTTAGACCAAACGATGCTGAGGTTTGGCTTCTGTGGTCCTTTCCTGGAAGGGGTCAGGGCCCTATACCAAAACCCTACAGTGTATGTTAAGCTCTCAGGCGGATTTTCAGACCCAATCACCATCAGGAACGGGACCAGACAGGGTTGCCCATTGTTCCTGTTGCTATTTGCTCTAACAATCAAACCCCTAGCGGCCAAAATCAGAGGAGAAAAAAGTATCAAGGGGATTCGAATTGGCGAAAAAGAATATAACATTTCCCTGTTCGCTGACGATGTGATCCTGATCCTCACTGACCCCCATTTCTCCCTCCCTAACATCCAAAGATTGTTAGACCAATTTGGCCTAGTATCTGACTATAAAGTTAATATGGATAAGTCAGAAGCCCTCAATATATCCCGCCGAGACCCGACGTGGAAACTATTACAGTAAAATTATAAATATAAGTGGTGCTCTACTCACATCAAATACCTTGGTGTGAAAATCTCAAATTCCTATAGATCCCTGTACAGCATAATTCCCCTCCCCCCTATTTGACCAGATCAAAAAAGATCTGGATTCTTGGAAAAAGCTCCAAATTTCCTGGTTCGGAAGAATAGTATCAATCAAAATGAATGACCTACCGAGACAACTCTATTCCTTTCAAACCCTCCCCATAGCTGTCCCACTGGTGGCCCTAAAAAACATCCAAGCCGTTATATTCCAATTTATTTGGAAGGACAAGAGACCCAGGGTCCCAAGATCGGTGATGCTATCCCCAAAAACGAAAGGGGGGGGGGGGGTCCCCGATGTGGTCAGATACTACCTTGTGGCGCAGCTGAAGCAGGCTGTAGTTTGGAATTACGACCCGGCCTCCGTCTGTTGGCTCATAATAGAGTCTCATTACGCAGCTCCCCTGCCTCTTCAGGTGTCCCTGTGGTCCTCGGGGGTAAGGAGGGAAGACCGCGGAGATTGGCTTAAAAGCAAAGGGAAGTATGGCCTGTTAGCTATCCCCTCTCAACTCACCCCTATCTTTGGAAACCCAAACTTTCCGCCTGGGTGTTTTGAAAGACAATTTCACCAATTCCAGGGTCTCAGTATCAGGCTGGTTGCCGATCTGCTGAAGAAAGGAGAGATCCTTTCTTTCCAGGAACTCCGAGACAAATACCAGTTTCAAGATTTTCTGTTCAAGTTCTTGCAAATTAGACATTTCCTCTTATCGCTTTCCCAAAATTCCAAATTCCCTGCACTAACTAGATTTGAGTCCTTATGCATTAAAGGCACCTACCAGAGGGGGCTGATCTCGGAGATCTATAGGGGGAGGGAGTCGGCATCCGACCCACCGAACCACTGAACCACCGAACCACCGATACATGCAAAAATGGTCCACGGACCTTAACCTAACATTAGACATAGAGGACTGGGAGGATGTCTGGTAGTCGTCCTCTAAAACTTCAATTTGTACCATAACAAAAGAGAACATCTACAAAATCCTATTCCAGTGGTACCTGACCCCGGCTAGGCTGAGCCAGATCTTCCCCGGCACACCCGACCTGTGCTGGATGGGATGTGGTCAAAAGGGAGACATGGCCCCCATTTGGTGGTCATGTCCAGAGATACCGAGGTTCTGGACCATGATCCAGACACTTCTCTGAGAGACCTCGGGGTTACTATTCCCTCTAGACCCCGTGACCTCTGTGCTGGGCAAACCTATTTAGGGCCTCCCCTTGCCACTATCCAGGTTGGTCTCCTCCATCCTGACTGCGGCCAGGGGCTCGGTCGCGGCGGCCTGGAAACAGACCAACGCTCCTGCAAGAAGCACGGTAATCAGAAGGATAGACGTGGTAATGTCTATGGAGAAGCTCACAGCCATGCTCCATAAACAAATGCCGCAGTTCTGGATAACTTGGGATCCCTGGCTCGGACCGCAAGGCCTGGGTCTGCACTGGGCCTAGAGTGAGCGGATGCGGGCGGGCAGAGGGGACGGAGGCCACCAAGGACTCTCTCCCCCTCCCCCTTCCCCATCCCTTCCTTGTCTGTTCGTCCACCCCCCACCCTTCCCTTCTTCTCTCTTTCTCTTAAAAATGAAAAAGTTTATTGGTCAACATCTCACCAAACTCAGTCATGTTGTCATGTGCCCATGACATTACTGTACTATGTATGTATGTGTTTGTTGCCAATAAAAAAAGATTGATTCAAAAAAGAAAACAATAAATGGTAACAAGGCATCCTTAATACACATAACTACACACACAAACCAATTTACATAACTACACACACAAACCAATTTACAGGACTCACGGTAAAGGCTTCAGTGAAGTTCAGTCTGAACCTGTTCCTAGAACATCAGGTAGAGCTATATATGCCTTTCTATCTCCATATAGGGACATCACTGGTCAAAAGACATACAAAGGAGTGGCTATCCCTTTCTGTATAGTGATCCAGCATCACATGATGGGGAGGGGATTAACCTGAGTGATTCCACACAGTTAACCAATTAAGGCTGTTAAACCCTATCTTCTAGCTAGTAGTTCCCAAAGGGGGAGGGGGTAGATAAATATTCATGGTTACTGTCCAGGCTAAGCTCATTCTAAAGCTTGCCAGGAGCGTAGTGGGCTAGCCGCGGGTCTGCTCTCCGTTTAAAAACGGAGTTTCCCGCGCGGCGGCCGCTTCAATAGATAAGCGTTAATGGCGCTTCTATTGAAAGCGGCCGAGGAGCGGGAAAACCGGACGGTTTCGGCCGAAGACAGCCCGCGCGCCGCCCACGCTATTTTTAAACTGCGGGGGCACTGCGGGGGCAGCCGCATGAGAGTCAGCCCAGCCGCCACTGTATTACAAAATATAAGAAAGATAAACACAATATCAGTTTTTACCATAAATGTATAGACAAGTATTTATATATGAAAGACAGAAAAAGAGACAAGCACAACATCATAAGTCATTTTAGTGCAGCATCAGAGGAAACATAAGGCAAGAGTTCTCATAGTCAGTATTACTTATGATGTCGTGCTTGTCTCTTTTTCTGTCTTTTCATGTTATTAGGCGTCCCCTGGTAGGACCTTGAAGAGCAGAGGAACCCGGCCTTAAGAAGTTTAAGTACTGTGACCTTTCTGAGCAACCATATTTTATATTTTGTATATTTTCAATTGGGACTAAGTAGAGCACTGAATTATATATGTAAGTATTTATATATAGCAGAATAATATAACACAAGAGGATGAAGACATTCACAGTTAATATATTAAATTAGAAATACTTTTAACCAAGGAAATGAAGGAATGGTGTAGTATTGTTACTCTGGAACAGTATTTGGCGATAAAAGGGATTCCCGGGTGGGTTAAGGCTTTTTAAGGCACACGCAGTGGATCCAAATAATGCTAGACCACATTTGTTAATGATTGGAACCGATTACTTGACCTGCTTATTTGAGTTGTTATTTCTATTAATCACCCATAGGCGAAAGACCCTGAACAAACTAGATCAGGACATTATCATGATGCAAGACAAATTAGAACCCTTCAAAGGATTGAAAATAAAAGAGCTAGAAAATAACACAAAGGAAAAGACAAGTAAAAGAGAGAGAAAATGTATTTTGCCGAAACAAAAAAAGACATTTAACAGAGACAGAGAGGATTACAAAAACCAATGTTATAGGAATTGGAAGAAAAATCAGTTGCACTCCATAGATTCAAACAGAAATAATTTTAAATGAAACCAGATGTTTTTAAACTATTCTATAATAAAATTGAATGCAAAACATTTAAAATAATTTTTACATTTACAGTTTTTAAACATAGATCAGGTTATGTTAAACAGCCTAACACAAATGCTTGGAGAAATAAAAACGATAGGCAAGTTACAATTGATACGAGGTACAATGTGAGAGAACTACAAGTGCAGTAAAAACAGTCTGCCGAACCGAAAACTATTCGGAGGAAATCATCATCTCCCATCAGCCTTTGTAAGTAATCAGAAACCAAAAGTCACTAAAGTTGCTCCGGGGGTTCTAGGTCTCCTGGGGGGGGGGGGGGAGCAGGAGGGGTTAACCCCTTAATTACCTTAGCAGTAGTAAGCTCTCAGGTAATAAAGGAATTAACACATCCCGCAACCCTCCCGGGAGGCCTAACCAACCACCCTGGAGCAACTACAGCATTCGCCTTCCCCCTCTACCACCAACAAAGCAGCTACTGGTAGTTAACCCCTTAATTACCTTAGCGGTTAGCCACTAAGGTAATAAAGCTCTGCTTTTATTTTCATTTTAATAACATAGGATTGAAGCAGGGGGCTTCTGGAACTGAATTGTATTATGTTGAGGTCCTGGGACCCACTGATTCCAGAGGTACAGGCCCCAGTATGGGATGTCGGTATCTCCTGCAAGTTTAAATGTCCCTGCTACCTGGGCCATGATGCGGAACATTTAAACTTGCAGGAGATACCAGCACCCGATACAGAGGCCTGTACCTTGGGAAGCAGGGGGTCCCCGGACATGAAAGCAATGCGATTAAGGTCCGGAGACCCCTGCTTAAATCCTACGGCACATTATGTTATTAAAATTAAAATAAATACAGCGTGATCGCCTGTAAGAGCTGTGCAGGGAGATACAGTTTCTCTCTGCTCTTTCTTCGCAGTTCTTCCAAACTGATGTAGGGAAATCGAATGTTGCGGCATTTTGCTTGTAAAGCACCTACTAACATGTGCAGTAATTTTTTCAACAAACGGTATCTAACATGCGATATATCTTACTGAAAAACGTTTTTTCTAAAATGTCATACCGTGAGGTAGTACCATGCAAACACGTTGGATGTTGCAGTGATAACGTCGAAGCTACCTGAATAGGCCTCTAAGACTCTAAATGCCTGCCTCTTCCTTTTCATTTCCTCCCCTACCTGTTTATTTCGCTGCTGTAAGGAATCCGTTCCTGGTTTTGGCTGGAGCTCACTCTTGCAGAGTTGGTGAGCTCTCAGAACAGACCTACCCTTGGATTTGCAAGCACTATCACCTGTGCTTGCAATCACTGCAGCTCTGTCTCTCTTTCTGCTCTGGCATTGGAGGAATTCCCACACACCCCTGTCTTGGGATTGGCTATCTGTCCTTCTTATACTGGCCTCTCCCTCTGACTCCTTGCTGAGCATAACCCTAAATTGACTAGGATATAACTGTGTTTGCCACAAGCTACTTTGTCTTAGCCTTGCTTTGTTCTTGAGACCTCCTGCATTCACCCCAGGCAGAGGTCTGCATTTTGGTTCCTGTACTGAAGCACTGGATTTCCAATGCTAGTCTTGCCTTGTTATGGAGACCTGCTGCATTCACCCCAGGCAGAGGCCTGCTTCCTGCTTCCTGTGCTGAAGTGCTGGGCCCCCAGTACCAGCTTTACCTTGTTCCAGAGACCTCCTGTATTCACCCCAGGCAGAGGTCTACTATCTGGATACTGTGCTGAAGCGCTGGTCCTCCATTTCCTTGTTCCCGAGACCTGCATTCTCCCCTTGCAGAGACCTTATCATGGTCCGCTCCCGCTCTTCGCGTAAAGACCATTCCTGTACTTCAGCTGCTACGCTGAAGCGGTGTGCTCCTGACTTCCTGTTGTCGAACTCCTGCCTGGACATCGATTACTCTGCCATCTCCAACCCTGACCCTGGCGTGTCAAAGGACTTCCCTGTTCGCTCCAACCCTGACCCTGCTACGAATGACTATGAACTGCGCAATTCAGAACCGGCTTCATGGTCTAAGGTCGGTGTATTCACATCCCCACCTCAGCCCCACAGTCCGGTCCCGGTTTGTGCGAGCACGTCCGTTACAGCTGCATTGGTTTTGACTTGTTTGAATTTCCAATTGAAATCTCTGCTGTAGTGAATGACATTTGTAAATCACTGAAAGTCTCATCTGAGAGGGAACTGCAGTCCTGGTATATAAAATGAAGTCTCTCTTCCTGGACTCTCACTGCGATCAGCACGCCAGTCTCAGAACTAAGCACAGAAGGAGTTATCCCCACCATTCTATGTGCATTGATTACATATATATTAATGTTTGCATTTCAACATCTTTCCCTGTGTTATAGTTTGTGAAGGTAGTGTAGCCATGCCTGACTTTGCTACTAACCTGCCCTCCCTGACACACAGGCCCTGGTAACAGTGCAGGCAGTGTCAGGGCCAATCCAGGGTTTTCCCCACCCGCACCAGCTCCCTTGAGTGACAGGGGAGGAGGTGGGCTTAGGCCTGTGTTCTGCCCAATAAGGGGCTCAGACCTTGGGCCTTCCCCCTCTGTATTTAAGGGGCTGCATTACCAAATTTAGCCAGTTCTGTCTCTCCCTTGAGAGAGACATATCCTAGAAGCGTGTGTGCAGGGCTCTGGCCACCTTCTATCCCCTCCCCTAGGGGAGTGGGACTGATACCTCTGACTCTTACATAGTTACATAGTAGATGAGGTTGAAAAAAGACGTACGTCCATCAAGTTCAACCAATGCTAAATTTATTAACACACATTCCCAGCTAGCTCAAACTCCCACACCCACCGCATCATGAATATATATTTATGTCAAAAAGAGTGCTACTGGGCGTGGCAAAAGCATACAACAAAAGACAGGGGTGCCCAATGCTACATCCAATTGACAAAACATATAAAGTAATAAGTATGAAGTTTAAATACTTCAATAATAATAATATTTACTTGGTTATTTAGTTAAACCCTTTGGCCAAAGCGTCATAAACCTGCATACAGTACCACGTCAAGGTATAACCAAAATTAATGCAGGTCCTACACTACACTGTGAACCCTTCCCTTTACCTCTGTGTGAGGGGAAAGAACCATAGTAGATCATGTTCTCCCACACCCACCACATTGACAAAACATAAAAAGTAATAAGTTTGAAGTTTAAATACTTCAATAATAATAATATTTAATATTATTTTTAATATTTATATTTAACTAAATAACCAAGTAAATATTATTATTATTGAAGTATTTAAACTTCATACTTATTACTTTATATGTTTTGTCAATTGGATGTAGCATTGGGCACCCCTGTCTTTTGTTGTATACATTTGCCACGCCAGCAGCACTCTTTTTGACATAAATATATATTCATGATGTGGTGGGTGTGGGAGTTTGAGCTAGCTGGGAATGTGTGTTAATCAATTTCTGACTGGTAACAGTTGTATGGAGGTAGGTGGCACCTCCCCTCAGTGCTCACTCCTCCTCACCTTTTTAACTTGGGAGGTCTTTTCACTTTGCTGCAGGAACAGGATCTACTATGGTTCTTTCCCCTCATACAGAGGTAAAGGGAAGGGTTCACAGTGTAGTGTAGGATCTGCATTAATTTTGGTTATACCTTGACGTGGTATGCAGGCTTATGACGCTTTGGCCAAAGGGTTTAACTAAATAACCAAGTAAATATTATTATTATTGAAGTATTTAAACTTCATACTTATTACTTTATATGATTTGTCAATTGGATGTAGCATTGGGCACCCCCGTCTTTTGTTCAATGCTAAATTTAGACAACAAAAATACTTTATCCTATATCTATACTTACTTATTGATCCAGAGGAAGGCAAACAAAAAACCCCAGTGTTATATCATCAAATGATATCTCATAAGGGGAAAAATAAATTCCTTCCTGACTCCAAGAATTGGCAATCGGATTACTCCCTGGATCAACATTCTTCCCATGCTTACTAATTTGGTATATTCCTGTATACCTTTACCTTCCAAAAAGATGTCCAAACTTTTTTGAACAAATCCATTGTACTGTATCTGCCATCACAGTCTCCATGGGTAATGAATAGGCTGTGTAACATCAGAAGCGTCAATCATAAGTGTACATCAAAAGTGTCTACAAGAGTTAATTTTGGAGTTCATATCTCTGGATGTTTTATTTCTATCTTTCTATCTTTAATCATGGATGCATTCTGAATATCTGGATTAACATTCTGATTTATCTCTTCAAACAGGTATGTGTCATTGAGCTGCATTCTACCAACCAGAGAAATTAAGATTTAATTGGCTTTTGGGGTATGTGTCATTGAGCTGCATTCTACCAACCAGAGAAATTAAGATTTAATTGGCTTTTGGGGTATGTGTCATGAGCTGCATTCTACCAACCTGAGAAATTAAGATTTAAATGGCTTTTAGGGTATGTTTGTGAGCTGACTCCTAGCAATTGAGAGAGAAATAATAATCTAATTAACTATTTTGTATGTCTTAGTTGATTAGACAAACCCCTCCCTGAAGTGTTAGTCGAATGCATGTGAATAGGGTACTTAAGTCACTGTAGCATGGCTGTGTGCCATAAGGCTGTGTAACATCAAAAGTGTCTACAAGAGTTAATTTTGGAGTTGAAATTGGAGGTGAAGATTGGAGGAAGATCTGGACTCTGCATTACAACTTTGCCACTGTGAGACATTAACTTTTAACATCTGTGATTTATTTGTACACTTTTATCCTCCAGTACCTTGGAACTCTCTCCTCCTGCATCTCACTATGCCCTCCTTATTGCTTTTTCTGTTGACTGTTTTCTTACTCCTGGGTGAACGTCTCTGTTCTCTCCAACTACCCCACTCTCCACTGCACCATTATTTATACACCTCTCTCCCAACAACTTAACCCCTCAATAAAAAACACCCACACAAATCCTCTATTCACACCCTCTATCTACTCCTTCCTGCTGCTGGGGATATCCCCCAAGCCTGAAGCCAGACATACACACCTAATCTCACTCGTGCCTCCCTGCCACCTCTTCCCCTGTAAATGGTGTTAACCTTTTCATTTAACACTGACCTTCCTTAAATTTTACCCCGCAAATCAAGCATCCCAATAGCCTGCACTCATAGCTATTGTCCCACACTCAGTCACTCCTACCACCCATTGTAACCAAGCACTGCCATCTACAGCACTTACTCCCTCACCTGCTGTCTTTGTAAGTTCCCCTTCAAACCTCTTAGATTGTAAGCTCTTCGGGGCAGGGATTTCCTTTCCTATTGTCTGATTTTGCTGCACTTATTGTATTATTATAATTTCCTGTACTGTATTCTTTGTGAAGCGCTGAGTACACTTTTGGCGCTATATAAATAAAGACATACAATACAATACAATAGGGGTCACGGAAGAGTTTGGACCACCCTTGGTGCCCATGGCACAGGGACCATACGGAGGCTGGAGGCCTAGAGAGCAAGCTGTGTATCCAGTGTATGCTGGTATATGCTGTGCAGAGAATAAAGAAGTTGCCGTTATAAAATATACTCTTGCCTTGTGAGCGCAATCTATCAAGGGGAGTATCGGTGAGTTCTCCTGAAGGAATTGCCTCCACATCCCTGGACCCTGGTAGAGATGGAGGTGCTGACACCAGAGTGAGAAAGAACCACCATCTACCCCAGAATCCTGTCCTCGTGTCCCCACTACCATCGGCGGACCTCTCCGACTACACACAGGGCAAATGTAGCAGGGCAAATCTCCCAAAGGGTGGGGGCAACACCGCTACAGTAGTAAGGAAGAACGCTCACAGGTACTTGTGTTCTTCCTAGGAATATGATAAAGCATGCAAACTATGGTAGTTATGTGTATGCCAAAGTGCTAGAGCTGAGTGAGCCATGTGATGGAAGCCAAAGTTGATTGTAGTGCTACGTTAGAAATAATAATAACTAAAATCACGTGGGTTTCTGTCAAATTCAACAAAGTTCAATTTGTAGCAATTTTATTTGAGTAGAGACAATCTTAAAACTATATCAGTAAGCCATCAAAATGTAGCTCTGTACTGTTTGCATTACGAATCAAAAGACAGTCATGGGATGGTATATTTAGACCAGTTGTTTTCAGACCTCTTCTTAAGGACCACAGGTTTTAAGAATTCCAGTGCATTCGCATATACGTACCTGCAACTAACTTGTGTAGGAATTAGATAATTGTTGCATGGCCTTAGGCAAATTTAGGGGTAAAAAAAAAAAAAAGATGTAATGTAAACACCGAAAAACTTGAATGGCCTGTTTGTGTAATACATTTTCAAATGAATGAAAATAAAAAATGTAGACTAATAACATACCTGATTGCAGCAGGGTAAAGGCAGCTGCAACCGTGATACAGCTAGAGGTTTCAACAAACTTTACCAAGAGCTTAGCACCCTTTTGTGGATCTGGGCCTGTTTGAGCTATCAATGACCAGCAGAGGGCTACAATACTGGTGTAAGGTGGTAGGATTTTAAGCAGAAGATCTCTTTTGTGGTTTCAAAAACGGAGTGAAGAAAAAGATATGTCAATGTCTGAGAAAAAGTGAAAACACAGGGGACACATTAGACATTCAGAATTCTATAAGAGTATCTGTTTCAACACACATGTTCTGCTCTGTTTGGCAAAGGAACTTTCATACAGCTTTTCCATCTCTCGGTTTTATATGCTGCCAATGTATTAAGTGGCTCAGGTACAGTACATATCTGTTTTTGTTTGATGTATCATCATGCCCCAATATTGCATCTAGGTGGACTGTTTAATAATTCAAGATACTTCCTAATATATATATATATATATATATATATATATATATATATAAAAAAAAGATCACGATGTACTCCTATTTATCTCTCTAATTTGCAGATCGCGGCTTAAATCAAATGGAAATTAGAAGTATATCTTTGTGAATCTGTTTCGCAAAAATACATGGCTCTGAATACATCAAACTATGGTAACCTAAAAATGCAGTATTGCCACTTTTTATCGAATCCATTCAAAATATTGGTTCTAATTAAAAAAAAAGCGGTCTAATACAGATTTTTTTGCGAAGCCAAAAAGGCTGGATTTGGTAATATCAAACAATAAAAAAGTAATAACAAATATACAAGTCCAGGAACATTTGGGGAAACAGTGATCATAATATGGTCTCATTTGAAATAAATGATCAAAATCATATTACATGGGTTCAAATACAGACTATACATTTTAGAAAGGCAGATTTGAATAAACTGAGGAATAATCTACAAGGAATACATTGGGATGGTGTTTTTTCAGGGAAAACTGTGGAAGATAAATGGGCAGTCTTTAAAACATTGTTAGAAAAGCACACTTATCAGTGCATACCCTTGGGTAATAAGTATAAAAGAAACAAGTCTAAACCAATGCGGATAAATAAATAAAGGTAGGGGAGGAAATGGACAAGAAGAGGAAGGTGTTTAGATTCTTAAAAATCGGAAGGGACGGAGGCATCGTATCAGAATTATAAGGAATGTAACAAAAGTTGCAAAAACAGAGATATGAAACAAATTATTTGCCTCGGTATTTACCTGGGAAGAGTCATTTGCAATGATAGCGCTGTAGGAGGAAGACACAGCCTCTATATTAACAAACAATTAGGTAACTGAGGAAGAAGTGCATATGCGACTTGAAAACCTTAAAGTATATAGTATGTAGTCCCTTTACCCCCACCCTTCGTGGGATTGAGTCACTACCTGTATGTTCCATGGTGCTGTGCATACCTGTGAGGCAACAGGAGAGCTCTGAGTTGCTCCGCGATGGAGTGGGGAGAATCAGGACAGGCTTTCAGGATACTTCATTCATAGTTGGCAGCGCCTCCAGTCAGCATGGATCCTGGAAATTGTGCTCACCACAAACAAGGCGGACCTGCGGTGCTGAGGTTGGAATTGGATAAAACGCCACCCACAGCCACGAGGGCGCATCTGGATTGTAGGGTTCGTCGAGGCAGCCGGGTTGGGAGTGGAGCAGTACGGTGAGTCGGTATACTTGCCAGAGGTCGGGGCAGGAGAGGTACGGATCATTGCTGGCACTAGCCGAGGTTGGGTTTGGAGAGAGGAGAGTCGTCAAGTTCCGGGTGCCGAGGTCAGGGTTGGAGAAGGTATTGTAGTCGGAGTCTGGGTGCCAAGTTAAGGGCAGGAGAATAGCGGATGGTCGAGGAAAGACGGGTCGGTACACAGAAAGAATCAGCAAGGCAAGGCAAGACTGGAGGCAAGGATAGGTAAACACAACGCAACTGGTATTATCCTCAGCCAAAGAGTAAGTGGCAAAGCTGAGCATATGTAGGAAAAGGAAGTCCAATGCGTGGGGTGTAAGTCCAGCGAGGACTGCCATAGGGCAGGGAGCAGGTGCAGGGAGTACCTAGAGAGTAGGAAGGCAGGGCTAGGTGCTGGAGTGCGCCTCCATGCGCGTGACCGTGCCTCTGTGTGCGTGACCACGTGCACGCCATGTGCACCAAGGATGGCATTACTTAGGTGGCGCTGGCATGTGCGTGCGTAAGTGCGGCGGTCGGGCAACGTGGGGGGAGACGGGAGCAAGCGGAGGAGCCTGCGGCAGTAAGGGTGAGTGGGGAGCGTGCCAACGGCAGCGTTGCTCCCTGAACCTCAGGTCATAATGACACAGTGTTCTCTCCAGGCAGTAAACCACACCTTGTTATGATTGAACCGGTATTTATTGCATTCAGCATGCTTTGTTACAGCATGCTTTGCTTCCCCTGGAAGGTAACCTTAAGACTTGAGACCCATCTAGTTTCCCTTCTGGTGCTCCTCCTGTATCCCCTTGTGGGATACAGGGTAGTTATTTTCCACTCCAGGGGGAGGAAAGAGACACACTGATTTCTGGGAGAGTGCCAGTATATATATCCTGGGGTTGGGCTTGTAACCCTGCCCTATGACAGGGCAGGTCTTATATTGATAGGCATCATATATTTACATATGACCCAACCAGTATCCTCCCCTAGGCTGACGCTCTCAGGCTTTTGCTAGGCCCTCCCCTGGATACAGTAAATATATCCAGGGCTGCAATAGCACACTAAGCCTTCACGAGGACAACCCACTACCTCTCTCTCTCTCTCTTATTCTCCCCCTTCCTCTTCCCCCTCTGTGTCCCCCTCCTCCTCTGCCCCCCCTCCTCTATCTCTCGCCCACCTCGTCTTTCTCCCCTCTCTCTTACTCCCAGCTTTCTCTCTCCCCCTATTTCTTTCCACATCCTCCTCTCTGTCTCCCCCCTCCTCTCCCTCCTCCTGTCTTCCCTTCTCTCTCCCTTCTCTTCCCCCCTCCTCTCCCCCTCTCTACCCCTTTCTCCTCCACTATCCCTAGCCCATAACTACCCCCCCCCGATCAGCTCTATAACTACCCCCTCCAGGCCTTATCTCCTTCCTTCCCTCCCTCTCCAACCCTACCCCCAAGCCCTTATCTCATTCTCCCCCCTTACATATCTCCCAGTGCGCCAGGGGGAGAAGTTATCAGTGGGATTATGCAGGGTCCTACACCTTTAATTTTTTCCTGAGCCACAGGATTTATAATGGAGGCCCTGATTGGCATTAGTATCTGTTGTGCTTTCTGACTAGTGGGCTTAGGGAGACTTTGTTCCTAGAAAGTACTACAGTAGTTTGGCATACTGTAGGTTTTGGATGTTAGAGTAGGAATATGCAGCCCAAATTTTAAATGGGAGTCAAGCAATATACCCATATATTTAAAAGTTGTGACAGAGGCTAGGATGGTGTCAGAGTTGCTTCTGATCTATAGCTCTAATGATGGTAGCTTTAGCAATATAGCCTTAATTCTATATACCATTGTTACATTTTTTCAGTGTTCAAAAATTGTTTGTTTGGGAATATCCAGAATTCAAGTCTTGAAAAATTATATTGAAGTACGTGTCCAAGATCAGATAAGCTAGGGCTGTGTGCATAGAAAATTGTGTCATCCGCTTACATGTGCATTGAAGCTGCTTTACAAGCTTTAGATAGATCATTAATGAAGACTGGAAAGAGTAGGGGCCCAGAACAGAGCCTTGCGGGGCCACACACGTGAAATCCATGGGGTTGGAGTTAGAGCCAGAGATCGACACATATTGGAATCTCCTGATATGTAGGAATTAAAACATTTTAAAGTGTATTCCCCTAATCCAGAGCACTGCAGCTTGTTTAACAAGAAAACATGATTAACAGTATCAAAGGTCTTTGCAAAATCTAGGGAAATTATTATTATTATCCAGTAAGCTGTCTATGTTCCATTCCACACTGGATCTCAGTGCAAACTTTTAAGAGGGTGGTTACCGTGGCGTGGTTTGGGCAAAAAAAGCCAGATTGAAATTGGGTAAGGAAATTTGTCTTATAAATTGTTGCATATAAATTGTGGGTGCATATAAATGGGTGCATATAAATTGTTGTCAGAATGTGCCTAGGTAGTTGGGGTCCAGAGTTGTCAGTTCCCCTAAAAATGTACCCGAGAATGATGCCAGATTCTCGGATACATGTAGGCACATTGTCCCGGCAATATCTCCCTTTGAAAATGCTTGTGCGATTCACCGCTATGGTTCCCTGCTTCAGCACAGCCCAGAAAGTTAAATGGGGCAAAGGGATGTAAAGTGTCCCTGTAACTATGAGGCTTCCCCTAGTTAAGGGGGATACCCAGGTAATGCCCAGGTAGCCCAGGACCTGTATTTGGGTTCATGGGCACTTCAACCATAATTATGAGGTTGTGGGGGGGCTCCTAGAGTTCAGTCCAAGTCTATGAGATAGTATGTGGGGAATATAGGATAGTAGAAAATAAAGTGCAGCTTTCTATTCTATTCCCTATACCAAGAGACTTAGGACATGTAAAAGTATATTTTTATTAACATTGTGTTTAGTATAAAATGTACTGTTGTGCACGGTAAATGAGCTGGGATTTTCAGAACCAATGTTCTGACAGGCTACCAGGGCTATCAAATTTGGTGCCAGTTAGTCTGTAGGACATCGGAGATGAAAGCCACCAGAGGATGCCAGTGGTGTGAAGACCATTTGGGTAGCAGGGAAGGGCTCAAGTACCCACATCCAGGGATGAATGGAAGTCATCCGGGCTACCATTTGCCTCACCAGATGTAGAGGAGCCTGACCCAGCAGGTGGCATCTGCTTAGCAAGGGACTGAGGTGGCAAACTTGCGCATGTCCCTTGGCAGATTCTGATTCCCCACTTACCCGGCTTTACAGATCGGCATCGCGCTGATTGGCTTAGGAGAACGTTCCCATGCTCTGATTGATTGGCTGTGGTATTTTGTGAATGAGACACTAAAATACTATTAGAAACCCCTAAGCCAAGCACCGGTGAGATTTCTGGCGCAAGAAGGCGGGCTTTTCAAAAGTGCTCTTAAGAGAATAGCAGAGCACCGGCTTCAGAACAGTCTGCCCGGAATATTTTCTAAGTCCCACTTTTTTGGGGCCAAGTTTTGAGAATTGAACGTTGCGGTCGAGACTGGATTTGAAGCTGATTTTAGTTCCAGAACGTTTGGAGCTAAGTCCTGGTCAAGCAAAATAAAGTCCTCTGGAGAGAAGGGAGCGGTGGCGTCTGGAACGTCATGCCATTTGAGTTCCAGAACATTTCGGACTACTGTAAGTCCCTGGCAGGGTAAATTTAGAGGTCCCTGCACCTAGGAAAGTCTAATTTTTACCTCCAGACCTCCACTAAGTGTGTCTTTTCTCATGTAGTTTGTGTATGATTGTGTGTATGCCTTTTCATGCGAATAAATGTACAATTTATTTAACTTTACCTGTTTTGCTCAATGAATGATCCTGGTAAAAAAAGGTGTAAATGCCTGGTCTCCCGTGACACTTTGATTGCAGTAGGTCAGGTCCATATTGGCTGATTAATTTTGATGTTAGGTGTGCCAGTGTAAACGTCTCTTCAGATACTGGGACAAATTGAACATTATAAGCACTGTTGGTAGTGGGTGTAACTATAGGGGTTCTCACAGATTGAGGTTCACGATTGTAGTTAGGGTTGCACTTTGATAATAGGGAAGTAGCACACCCTACAAAGTATTCATTAAATGCATTTGCAATGTCAGCATCATCCCTTTTAATATTAGATGTATGTTGATGGCTAGAAGGCTGGAATATATTGTTGATGACTTTCCAAAAATGTGCTGAATTTAATGTACTTTGGTAAAGATTGTCAGAGTAATATGGGGCTTTTGCTGTTCTTGTTTGTCTTGTGCATACTGTATATTCAGCAGGGATCTGTAGTTATACAGATCCTTGGTAGTGACAGTTACTTTGTATCTTTTCCATAAGACATCTGTAAAATGGTATAGTACAAAAAGGTTGGTTGTAACCCATGGAAGTAGGTCGCTCCATACATTTATTTTATGTAGTGTGTGATGAATTTCACAGAATTTTAATAACTCTGTTTGGAAATAAACAAGTGCAGAATTGGGGTCAGGTATCAGGTTGGTTCTGTACCAAGAGCAGTTGATAAGATCAGCCAGAAAATGTTGTTGGTTAAATCTTCTAAATGTTCTAGTGAGTAGAACTTTATGGATTGATTTGGGTGGTTTGATTTTCCTTACGCAGAACACTATTGTATGGTCACTGAAAATGGCAGGTACTGTAGGGTACCAGAGGATTAGATTATGTTGAGGGAAGAGCATAGGGTCTGTCACGCTGCGCTCACCACGGACAAGGAGGGACCCCGGAACTGAGGTGAAAAGGGTAGAACTTGCACCCACAGCTGCGGGGACATGCCTGGAAGGTGGATAGTTAGGCGGCCGGAGCTGATCGGAAGAGGTGGTGTTAGTCCAGATACTCGCCGGATGGATGGGAGGATCAAGGAGAATGGTTGGTGCCGAGAGCCGTGGGTTTGGAGCCGGGAGGTAGGTATCCGTAAGCCGAGGTGGAGGGTTGGAGAGATTGGAAGGTCAGAGGGCAGGCCAAGGTCGAAATCCAGAGCGGGTCCACAGCCATGCCGGTTTGGTACACAGGAGATCACTATAAGAGAGAGAGATGAAAGCACTAAGGCAGGCACGAACGTGGGTAACACAGGTCACACAAAGCTATGCTCAGCCAAAGAAGGAATGGCTGATGGCTGAGCAGAGTATAAATGTGGACAGAGTCCAATAGGAACAGGGAGAGGGACGGAGGAGCGGCCCCATGGGAGGCAGAGATAGGGCAGAGAATGTGAAACAGCTGAAAATGCTTGATGCGTGGCTTGTGAGCGGTGCACGCGCATCAGGCGTGTGCACCACGCAGGAGAGGCGCGTGTGGCCTGAGCAGGGGGCGGGAGCTCACCCCGTGAGAGGGCAGAAGACTCCCTGCGTGTGCACACGCATGCGCGCGTCCCGTGGCAGCCGCGGGGACCATGGAGGTAGGTGGAGGGTCCTGCTCGCGGCAGTGAGCCCGTGGGGCAGGAGCCGGAGAGCGCCGGGTGGCAGGCGGAAAGAAGGGAACCCTCTTTGGGAGAGGTGTTCCCCGAGCCCTTACAGGGTCCAATCTAGCAAGAATGACGGCCCGATCTTAGATTTGTCCGTGTTGGTTGAGAAATTACTTGGGTTAAATTTAGTGACTTGTATTGTGTGCAGATTTTGTTGTTTTTATGATTAAGCCAAATGAGATTGAAATCATCAAGAACTAACAGCTCACATTTCCCATTCAGAGAGGAAATTGTGCACAGCAAATGAGTGCTATCAGTCAGTTACTGTAGTGGGGCTTTAGGAGGGTAGAGTCCAACAATAACAATAGGCTTAGACAACAGGAGTCAAATTTTACCAAGTAGGATTTTAAAAGATGATGGGCATGGGGGTCTCTGGAGCTGAACTACATTCATTTCAGGCTCTGGCACCACCTGTGTCCCGAGTTATAGGCCCTGTGTGGAGTACCGGTCTGTGTCCTTAAAGTTTAAAACTGTAGAGAGATACCCGCACCCCATACCGAGGTCTGTAACTCTGGAAGCAGGGTGCTATTAAAATAAATTATAGGCTAAAGCAGTAACATTCCGGGCATTATTGAAAACCCTGCTCTCTGATTGGTTAAAATGTAAGCAGCTTGCAATGTGTAGTTTTCAATATGTTTATTTCCAGCCAATCAGCTTTCAGAACAGCTGAGACAGGACAGGGGATTCGCCTGAATGAAGTAACAGCTCTGAAACAGGGCAGGGGATTGGTCAGAACGAATCAGCCACAGGTTGACTCCTCCCCCTCCCAAGCTGACTGAGATTTTCTGAGGAGATTCAGTTGAATTGGGAGGAGGGAGGGGGGGGGAAGGGGGAGGGGGGGAAGGGGGGAGGGAGGGTAAAGTCTACAAATAAGTAAGTGGCTGTCTGCAGTTTCTTTGTGGCTGCAGTTTGTGTGTGAGTGTCAGTAGCAGTGTGTGTGTGTGCTGTGCTGTTGTGTTGTATATCTGTGTAGAGGTGCTGTGTGTGTGTGTGTCAGTAGCAGTGTTTATGGGTGTAGCATGTGTGTGTAGCAGCAGTTTGTGTGTGTAGAGGTGTTGTGTTGTGTATAGAGGTGCAGTGTTGTGTGTGTGTGTGTTGTGTGTGTAGAGGTGCTGTGTTGTGTATAGAGGTGCAGTGTTGTGTGTGTGTGGGGGGTGTTTGTAGATGTGCTGTGTTGTGCTGTGTTGTGTGTAGAGGTGGGGGGGGGAGAGTGCAAAGTTTAGTAAGTGACTGCATTTTTTGTTGTGGCTGCAGTGTGTGTGTGTGTGTTTTGTGCTGTGCTGTGCTGTTGTATGTGTAGCAGCAGTTTGTGTGTGTGTGTAGAGCTGATGTGTGTGTGTGTATAGAGCTCCAGTGTGTGTGTGTGTGTGTGTGTGTGTGTGTGTGTGTGTGTGTGTGTGTGTGTGTGTGTGTGTGTGTGTGTGTGTGTGTGTGTGTGTGTGTGTGTGTAGAGTTGTTGTGTTGTGTGTGTGTAGAGCTGCTGTGTTGTGTGTGTAGAGGTGCTGTGTTGTGTGTGTGTGTGTGTGTGTGTGTGTGTGTGTGCTTGTGTGTGTATAGCTGCTGTGTGTGTAGAGGTGCTGTTTTGTGTGTGGTGTGCTATTGTGTGTGTGTGTGTGTGTAGCAGTTTATGTGTGTTGAGCTGGTGTGTGTGTGTGTGTACATAGAGGGGGCGGCAGTGTGTGATATAGATATCTGCAGTGTAAGCGTATATAGAGGTGGTTTCATGTATTTACCATTTTGTTTTAATAAAAAAATCTATTTAACTATACAAAAGTGTCTATTATTTATGAAATAACCCTACATTTAGCCTATAATAGTAATAATACCCTCAGAACAGGGCATTACTGACCAATAATGCCCTGTTCTTAAGGGGATTATTACTTAAATAAAAGATGCGCGATCACCTGTTAGAAGTGTACAGAGAAAGCAACTGATTCTGTCTACTCTCACTGCTCAGCTTTTCCAGGCTGATGCAGCCGGTAGGATTCACACAGCGGGAGTCCCGTTCAGAAGCAGGGACCCCCACTGTGTTAATGCTGATAAACCAACTTGCTGCATCTGTAAACTCTGAGGATTCAGCAATCAGTTGGCGGATTTTTAAGAATCCGCCAACGAATTACTGAATCCGTGAATTGGATTCTACAAATCCATCCATGAATTATAACCAATGGTGGTTTTTGATCCACGCGGATAAAATTTGACCAAATCCCTTTGTGGATTTTACATCGTGAAGCAGATACTGAGGGAAAAAAATGTGTGAAAATCCGGGAAACGGATTTGGGCGGATTTGCCCATCTCTACTAACAGGGCTATTGGTCATTAGTGTAGAGTGGGGGCAGGATTAATTGGGAGGGTGGGTGATGGAGGGTGGTTAGGCCTCCCGGGGGTGGGGGTGGGGGTGGGGGATGGGTTAACCCCTTAGTTACCATAGCGGTTAGTAAAACATTACATGACAATGCTTTACAGTATTACCCACTAAGGTAGCCAAGGGGGTTTGGTGGTGTGTTTTTTTTTTTTATAATGTATTAACCCCTTTGGTGCCTCTGATATACCTTGGTAACCACAGGCATGAAACAGGTTAATGTTATTTTAATAATACGCTCCTGTAATAATACTGTAGATATTACAGAAGCTTATGATAGAAATATTATCACATTATTAACAGTCATTTTAATTCCTGCATCACCCTTTTTGCCAGAATATCGCACCCGGCAAATTATTACAGCACTTTTGATGAGTCCCATCTTAAAATTGCTGTAATAAACCCGTACTGGCCATACTGTAGATCTGTAATGAATAAGTATATTTTAGGCTTTTATGGGGAATTTCATGATCTTATCTAATTACAGATAGGGCTAGGGTTGGGCAAAACTGTCAAAATTTGTTTTGCACAGAACTCCACAGATTATTTCAGCAAAATCTGTTCCGCACAACAAAATCTGCATGCACATTTCATATGAGAGGGAGACAGGGAGATAGGGAGACAGGGAGACATGTTTCTGAGCTATTTTATCATTTTTATTTGTAAGTGTACAATGGGGGCTACTGAATATGAATTCATCACATTTATCCTAACTCTGTATGCGCTTGTTCTCTTGTCTTTTTTTTTACATGGACATTGAGTCCCGAGTTATAGGCCCCGGTGTTGAGTGCCGGTCAATTCATAAAGTTTAAAACTGTGAGATACCCGCACCCCATACCGTGGCCTGTAACTCTGGATGTAGGGTGTTATTAAAATAAAATAAAGCTGCGTGATCACCTGCAAGATCACTGGCAATGCATGTAAGTTGACACTCCAGTTAACTAAAAAAAAAAAAACACTCCTGTATATATATCCCTTCAAACAAATTAGGGAGACGCAAATATACAGGCTTCATTCATTCCTTATCATTTTGCTTAAATTACCACTGAGTGCTGTACTAGGACTCACTACTAGGGCCAGTACACATTGTGGTTTGACCACCCATTGATCTTGCATTTTTTTAAATTATGTTCTCTTTTATTATTCAACACAAGTAGCTCAGTAGCAGTCCTTTTGACAATATATATATATATATATATATATATATATATATATATATATATATATATATATATGTTACATAGTTACATAGTAGATGAGGTTGAAAAAAGACGTACATCCATCAAGTTCAGACTATGCTAAATTTAGACAACAGATACTTTATCCTATATCTATACTTTCTTATTGATCCAGAGGAAGGCAAACAAAAAACCCCAGAGCCATATCATCCAATGATATCTCATAAGGGGAAAAATAAATTCCTTCCTGCCTCCAAGAATTGGCAATCGGATTAATCCCTGAATCAACATTCTTCCCATGTATACTTATTTGGTATATTCCTGTATACCTTTCCTTTCTAAAAAGATGTCCAACCTTTTTTTGAACAAATCTATTGTATCTGCCATCACAGTCTCCATGGGTAATGAATTCCACATTTTTACTGCCCTTACTGTAAAGAACCCTTTCCTTTGTTGCTGGTGAAATCTCCTTTCCTCCAACCTTAAGGGTTGGCCCGAGTCCTTTGTACTGCCCGTGGGATGAATAGTTCTTTTGAAAGCTCCTTGTATTGTCCCCAAATATATTTGTATATACAGTAGTTATCATATCCCCTCTTACGATGCATCTTTTCTAATGTAAATGAATCTAATTTAGCTAGCCTCTCCTCATAAGTTAGATTGCCCATCCCCTTTATTTATGTGGTGGCTCTTCTCTGCACTCTCTCTTGTTCCATAATGTCTTTTCTTAGGATTGGTGCCCAAAATTGTACTCCATATTCAAGGTGTGGTCTTACTAATGCTTTGTAAAGGGGCATAATTATGTTTACTTCCCTTCCATCCATTGCCCGTTTGATGCAAGATAAGACCTTGTTTGCCTTTGCAACTACTGCATGACTTTGGGCACTATTTCTAAGCCTGCCGTCTACAAGCACTCCTAAATCCTTCCCCATCAAGGATTCCCCCAATTTATCCCCATTTAATTTGTAAGTCGCCTTTTTATTCTTGCATCTCAAATGCATAAACTTACATTTATCTGTATTAAACCTCATCTGCCATTTACCTGCCCACATATAATCACAGCGCCAATATGATAAGTATTGAAGAGGTTAATATTAACTAACTAGATTCATAGAGATGCAGTGGCTAGTGACCTACATACAGAGCAATTGCAAGACAAAACAGACACACAAACAACGTATAAGACAAGGAAAGAGGAGCAGGAATGGGAATAGGGAAACAAAGGGAAAAAAACACAAGGAAGGGAACGCCAAAAGAATAAATGAAATAAAATAAATAAAACCTTGAAAAATAATAGAAACACTGGAACACCCGAGCAACTATCCACAGGAAACAGCCACCTTCCACGATTCTTCTACAAGACAAAGAGGGACAGCGCGGGCTCCATAGTGTAAATCAGGGTTTCCAAAAGTTTTTTTTCCGTGGCCCGGTTATTTTTATACTTCTCCTTCGTGACCCACTAAAAATGTTATCGTCTATACTGGCCTGTAGGTAAAATAAAACAGATATGAATGTCCACACAGTTTTCATATATTATACTGTAATAAACAAGAATTTAGTCTTACAAAAATGTAAAGAAATCAAACTAAAACCAAAAAATTCTTAATGAGAAGTGTGATGCTGTTTCTTGCTAACTAGAAACTTCAGGTTTGGAGGAAAAGATGATAACTTTATTCTTAGATCCGGTTCGACTTCCAATCGGTTTCTATATTTATTTTTTAGGAAAACCAATGTTGAAAAGCCTGCTTCACACTTATAGGTCGTGACAAAGGGCATTAGAAATTGTATCGCTTTTTCTGCTAAAACTGGGTACTCCTGACGACAAGACAGCCAAAAATCCATCAGTTGTATTCTGTCGAAGATGTCTTTGAGTGCCGTATGACAAGACAGTTCAATTATAAAATCAATATCTGAATCCTGCAATTCTGTATCGGATTCTACGTTCACTATATAAGGGTTCCTTATCCATGCTTTGTTGCTGTTGATTGGGGGGAAATATTCCTTCATACTTGTCTCCAGTCCTAGCAGATGTTCCTTGATAGCAGCTGAAATCTCATCCGGCATGAACTCATGTTATACTATTTTTGTAATTCTGTTAGCTTTGTAAAAGCTTTGCAATTCCCTGCTCCCACATGACGGGACCACAAATTGAGTTTTCTCGTTGCAGCTTCCACCTTCTCTTGCACTTTAAAGACATTTACATTGCTACTGTACCTTGTAATGTCAGATTTAAATTATTTAAAAAATCAAAAATGTCACAAAGGTAGGCTACCTTGATTACCCAATTGACATCATGAAAACTGTCTTTGAATTCAAATATTACATCCCTAGTCGTTGGGGGATGTTGGTCTATGAACATTAAAACTTCTTCCTTCATTTCAATAAGTATTTTTAAAACATTCCCTCTTGATAGCCATCGCACCTCGCAGTGTAAAAGAAGATGTTCATGTTCACTCCCCATTTCTTTGTACAACGCAGAGAATATTCTTGAATTTAGTGGACGAGATTTTATAAAGTTTATAAATCTTACACACACTTGCATAGTTGCAGTTAAAAGCAATGGCATTTTTTTGACGGTCAATGCTTCTCTGTGAATGCTACAATGCACCCATACACAGTCCGGTGCTAAGGCTTTGATCCTTGGAAAAAGTCCAGTACGAGCGCCTGCCATTGCGCGTGCTCCATCGCTACTCAGTCCCACACATTTCTTCCATTCAATGCATTTTGATTGATGTAATTATCAATCAAATTAAAAATTTCTTCAGCTGTTGTTTTTGTTGTCAGAGGTTTACAAAAGAGAAATTCTTTGTGAGTTGTATTGGCAAAATCGTATCTCACAAAACACATTAGATTGGCTTTGTCTGTACTTTCATCGACTTGCAAGGAAAAAAAATACACTCTTTTAAGAGACTTACGACAGTTTCTTCAATATTATCTGCCATCTCCACGATTCTACGCTTCACTGTGTTATTTGATAGCCCCAGCATATTTACTTGTTTCTCCTGTTTTTTTATCGCATATTCGAGATGCTAACACTTTCATTGCTGGAACTACTAATTTCTCGGCAATTGTGTGAGAATAACCAGTTTCAGCAATTAAGTTTGATATTTCATAAGAAGCCATTACAAGGTTTTCAGATTGAGCGCCCCGAGAAAAATTCAAAGACATAGACGGCCTTCATCGTGGGTGCCTGGAAAAGGTAAGTGTAATATGTATTTACTGTATTTATTGTGATTGATATGTATTTTAAATGGGCAAATGCATTATTATCATATGTGAATAATAGTAATTTTGCCCATTACTGTATTGTATGTGTTAGGGGGCGGGGGGTGTATTTAGTTAGAAATAATGTTTATTTTTTTGGAGGCACAACATTGGTACTGCAGGTCCGCGGGGACCCCCGCTTGGTGAGCCGGGTACCCCCGGACCCCCACGAGGTCAGCCGGGGACACCTGCGGGACCCCCGGCCTCCCTTGGGGACCCCCGTGTGGTCAGCCAGGGACACCCGCTGGCCTGTTGTATGGATGGTGTGCCTGCAAAAATGTAAACAAAGAAAATTTTCTAAGTCCTGATTCTTTTCCGCCTGCCTTGGGGCTGGCGTGTTTTGTTCAGCGGGTTTTTAAAATAATGGTCTCTTAGCGATGCTTAGAGAATCCCGCAGAAGGGCAGAAATCAGCTTATTTAGCTGATCTTACGGGTTTGGTGGGACTTAGAAAAATTTCAGGAAAAAAGATTTAAGAACGGAAAGTGCCTGTTATCGCTGCTCTGTGAATGGCGCTGAGCGTAATATCACGTTCGCAAAGCACTTTCCGCTCTTAAAGCCACTTTACAGAGCTGAGTGCATTGCCCCCATGTTTTTTTAGTAGCTATTAATTCTCTCTTTTTATTTATGAAGAAATCTATTGGCTTATTACTGTATTCCGGATGTTTCAATTCCAAGTGCCGCTTCAACTTTGAAGGTTTCATGGACTCGTTTGAAAGTGCCGCATTACAAATAACACATAATGGTTTCTCATCAGCACCCTTGATGAACCCGAATTGTATGTAATCCTCAGAATACTGTCAGATCCAGGACTCCTTCTTCTTTTTTGCAAAAATAGTAGACTGCACATCGTGCGGCCGTTTGTTAGTGCCACTCTCAGAAGTCGTGCCCAGCTGCACATCGTGCGGCCGTTTGTTAGTGCCACTCTCAGAAGTCGTGCCCAGCTGCACATCGTGCGGCCGTTTGTTAGTGCCACTCTCAGAAGTCATGCCCAGCTGCACATCGTGCGGCCGTTTGTTAGTGCCACTCTCAGAAGTCGTGCCCAGCTGCACATCGTGCGGCCGTTTGTTAGTGCCACTCTCAGAAGTCGTGCCCAGCTGCACATCGTGCGGCCGTTTGTTAGTGCCACTCTCAGAAGTCGTGCCCAGCTGCACATCGTGCGGCCGTTTGTTAGTGCCACTCTCAGAAGTCGTGCCCAGCTGCACATCGTGCGGCCGTTTGTTAGTGCCACTCTCAGAAGTCGTGCCCAGCTGCACATCGTGCGGCCGTTTGTTAGTGCCACTCTCAGAAGTCGTGCCCAGCTGCACATCGTGCGGCCGTTTGTTAGTGCCACTCTCAGAACTCGTGCCCAGCTGCACATCGTGCGGCCGTTTGTTAGTGTCACTCTCAGAAGTCGTGCCCAGCTGCACATCGTGCGGCCGTTTGTTAGTGCCACTCTCAGAACTCGTGCCCAACTGCACATTGTGCGGCCGTTTGTTAGTGCCACTCTCAGAAGTCGTGCCCAGCTGCACATTGTGCGGCCGTTTGTTAGTGCCACTCTCAGAAGTCGTGCCCAGCTGCTCATCGTGCGGCCGTTTGTTAGTGCCACTCTCAGAAGTCGTGCCCAGCTGCACATCGTGCGGCCGTTTGTTAGTGCCACTCTCAGAAGTCGTGCCCAGCTGCACATTGTGCGGCCGTTTGTTAGTGCCACTCTCAGAAGTCGTGCCCAGCTGCACATCGTGCGGCCGTTTGTTAGTGCCACTCTCAGAAGTCGTGCCCAGCTGCTCATCGTGCGGCCGTTTGTTAGTGCCACTCTCAGAAGTCGTGCCCAGCTGCACATTGTGCGGCCGTTTGTTAGTGCCACTCTCTGAACTCGTGCCCAGCTGCACATTGTGCGGCCGTTTGTTAGTGCCACTCTCAGAAGTCGTGCCCAGCTGCACATTGTGCGGCCGTTTGTTAGTGCCACTCTCAGAAGTCGTGCCCAGCTGCACATCGTGCGGCCGTTTGTTAGTGCCACTCTCAGAAGTCGTGCCCAGCTGCACATTGTGCGGCCGTTTGTTAGTGCCACTCTCAGAACTCGTGCCCAGCAGCACATCGTGCGGCCGTTTGTTAGTGCCACTCTCAGAAGTCGTGCCCAGCTGCACATCGTGCGGCCGTTTGTTAGTGCCACTCTCAGAACTCGTGCCCAACTGCACATTGTGCGGCCGTTTGTTAGTGCCACTCTCAGAACTCGTGCCCAGCTGCACATTGTGCGGCCGTTTGTTAGTGCCACTCTCAGAAGTCGTGCCCAGCTGCACATTGTGCGGCCGTTTGTTAGTGCCACTCTCAGAAGTCGTGCCCAGCTGCACATTGTGCGGCCGTTTGTTAGTGCCACTCTCAGAAGTCGTGCCCAGCTGCACATCGTGCGGCCGTTTGTTAGTGCCACTCTCAGAAGTCGTGCCCAGCTGCACATCGTGCGGCCGTTTGTTAGTGCCACTCTCAGAAGTCGTGCCCAGCTGCACATCGTGCGGCCGTTTGTTAGTGCCACTCTCAGAAGTCGTGCCCAGCTGCACATTGTGCGGCCGTTTGTTAGTGCCACTCTCAGAAGTCGTGCCCAGCTGCACATCGTGCGGCCGTTTGTTAGTGCCACTCTCAGAAGTCGTGCCCAGCTGCACATCGTGCGGCCGTTTGTTAGTGCCACTCTCAGAAGTCGTGCCCAGCTGCACATCGTGCGGCCGTTTGTTAGTGCCACTCTCAGAAGTCGTGCCCAGCTGCACATCGTGCGGCCGTTTGTTAGTGCCACTCTCAGAACTCGTGCCCAGCTGCACATCGTGCGGCCGTTTGTTAGTGCCACTCTCAGAAGTCGTGCCCAGCTGCACATCGTGCGGCCGTTTGTTAGTGCCACTCTCAGAACTCGTGCCCAACTGCACATTGTGCGGCCGTTTGTTAGTGCCACTCTCAGAAGTCGTGCCCAGCTGCACATCGTGCGGCCGTTTGTTAGTGCCACTCTCAGAAGTCGTGCCCAGCTGCACATCGTGCGGCCGTTTGTTAGTGCCACTCTCAGAACTCGTGCCCAGCTGCACATCGTGCGGCCGTTTGTTAGTGCCACTCTCAGAACTCGTGCCCAGCTGCACATCGTGCGGCCGTTTGTTAGTGCCACTCTCAGAAGTCGTGCCCAGCTGCACATCGTGCGGCCGTTTGTTAGTGCCACTCTCAGAACTCGTGCCCAACTGCACATTGTGCGGCCGTTTGTTAGTGCCACTCTCAGAAGTCGTGCCCAGCTGCACATCGTGCGGCCGTTTGTTAGTGCCACTCTCAGAAGTCGTGCCCAGCTGCACATTGTGCGGCCGTTTGTTAGTGCCACTCTCAGAACTCGTGCCCAACTGCACATTGTGCGGCCGTTTGTAAGTGCCACTCTCAGAAGTCGTGCCCAGCTGCACATTGTGCGGCCGTTTGTTAGTGCCACTCTCAGAAGTCGTGCCCAGCTGCACATCGTGCGGCCGTTTGTTAGTGTCACTCTCAGAAGTCGTGCCCAGCTGCACATCGTGCGGCCGTTTGTTAGTGCCACTCTCAGAACTCGTGCCCAACTGCACATCGTGCGGCCGTTTGTTAGTGCCACTCTCAGAACTCGTGCCCAGCTGCACATCGTGCGGCCGTTTGTTAGTGCCACTCTCAGAAGTCGTGCCCAGCTGCACATCGTGCGGCCGTTTGTTAGTGCCACTCTCAGAAGTCGTGCCCAGCTGCACATCGTGCGGCCGTTTGTTAGTGCCACTCTCAGAAGTCATGCCCAGCTGCACATTGTGCGGCCGTTTGTTAGTGCCACTCTCAGAAGTCGTGCCCAGCTGCACATCGTGCGGCCGTTTGTTAGTGCCACTCTCAGAAGTCGTGCCCAACTGCACATTGTGCGGCCGTTTGTTAGTGCCACTCTCAGAAGTCGTGCCCAGCTGCACATTGTGCGGCCGTTTGTTAGTGCCACTCTCAGAAGTCGTGCCCAGCTGCACATTGTGCGGCCGTTTGTTAGTGCCACTCTCAGAACTCGTGCCCAGCTGCACATTGTGCGGCCGTTTGTTAGTGCCACTCTCAGAAGTCGTGCCCAGCTGCACATCGTGCGGCCGTTTGTTAGTGCCACTCTCAGAAGTCGTGCCCAGCTGCACATTGTGCGGCCGTTTGTTAGTGCCACTCTCAGAAGTCGTGCCCAGCTGCACATTGTGCGGCCGTTTGTTAGTGCCACTCTCAGAAGTCGTGCCCAGCTGCTCATCGTGCGGCCGTTTGTTAGTGCCACTCTCAGAAGTCGTGCCCAGCTGCACATTGTGCGGCCGTTTGTTAGTGCCACTCTCAGAAGTCGTGCCCAGCTGCACATCGTGCGGCCGTTTGTTAGTGCCACTCTCAGAAGTCGTGCCCAGCTGCACATTGTGCGGCCGTTTGTTAGTGCCACTCTCAGAACTCGTGCCCAGCAGCACATCGTGCGGCCGTTTGTTAGTGCCACTCTCAGAAGTCGTGCCCAGCTGCACATCGTGCGGCCGTTTGTTAGTGCCACTCTCAGAACTCGTGCCCAACTGCACATTGTGCGGCCGTTTGTTAGTGCCACTCTCAGAACTCGTGCCCAGCTGCACATTGTGCGGCCGTTTGTTAGTGCCACTCTCAGAAGTCGTGCCCAGCTGCACATTGTGCGGCCGTTTGTTAGTGCCACTCTCAGAAGTCGTGCCCAGCTGCACATTGTGCGGCCGTTTGTTAGTGCCACTCTCAGAAGTCGTGCCCAGCTGCACATCGTGCGGCCGTTTGTTAGTGCCACTCTCAGAAGTCGTGCCCAGCTGCACATCGTGCGGCCGTTTGTTAGTGCCACTCTCAGAAGTCGTGCCCAGCTGCACATCGTGCGGCCGTTTGTTAGTGCCACTCTCAGAAGTCGTGCCCAGCTGCACATTGTGCGGCCGTTTGTTAGTGCCACTCTCAGAAGTCGTGCCCAGCTGCACATCGTGCGGCCGTTTGTTAGTGCCACTCTCAGAACTCGTGCCCAACTGCACATTGTGCGGCCGTTTGTAAGTGCCACTCTCAGAAGTCGTGCCCAGCTGCACATTGTGCGGCCGTTTGTTAGTGCCACTCTCAGAAGTCGTGCCCAGCTGCACATCGTGCGGCCGTTTGTTAGTGTCACTCTCAGAAGTCGTGCCCAGCTGCACATCGTGCGGCCGTTTGTTAGTGCCACTCTCAGAACTCGTGCCCAACTGCACATCGTGCGGCCGTTTGTTAGTGCCACTCTCAGAACTCGTGCCCAGCTGCACATCGTGCGGCCGTTTGTTAGTGCCACTCTCAGAAGTCGTGCCCAGCTGCACATCGTGCGGCCGTTTGTTAGTGCCACTCTCAGAAGTCGTGCCCAGCTGCACATCGTGCGGCCGTTTGTTAGTGCCACTCTCAGAAGTCATGCCCAGCTGCACATTGTGCGGCCGTTTGTTAGTGCCACTCTCAGAAGTCGTGCCCAGCTGCACATCGTGCGGCCGTTTGTTAGTGCCACTCTCAGAAGTCGTGCCCAACTGCACATTGTGCGGCCGTTTGTTAGTGCCACTCTCAGAAGTCGTGCCCAGCTGCACATTGTGCGGCCGTTTGTTAGTGCCACTCTCAGAAGTCGTGCCCAGCTGCACATTGTGCGGCCGTTTGTTAGTGCCACTCTCAGAAGTCGTGCCCAGCTGCACATTGTGCGGCCGTTTGTTAGTGCCACTCTCAGAAGTCGTGCCCAGCTGCACATCGTGCGGCCGTTTGTTAGTGCCACTCTCAGAAGTCGTGCCCAGCTGCACATCGTGCGGCCGTTTGTTAGTGCCACTCTCAGAAGTCGTGCCCAGCTGCACATCGTGCGGCCGTTTGTTAGTGCCACTCTCAGAAGTCGTGCCCAGCTGCACATTGTGCGGCCGTTTGTTAGTGCCACTCTCAGAAGTCGTGCCCAGCTGCACATCGTGCGGCCGTTTGTTAGTGCCACTCTCAGAACTCGTGCCCAACTGCACATTGTGCGGCCGTTTGTAAGTGCCACTCTCAGAAGTCGTGCCCAGCTGCACATTGTGCGGCCGTTTGTTAGTGCCACTCTCAGAAGTCGTGCCCAGCTGCACATCGTGCGGCCGTTTGTTAGTGTCACTCTCAGAAGTCGTGCCCAGCTGCACATCGTGCGGCCGTTTGTTAGTGCCACTCTCAGAACTCGTGCCCAACTGCACATCGTGCGGCCGTTTGTTAGTGCCACTCTCAGAACTCGTGCCCAGCTGCACATCGTGCGGCCGTTTGTTAGTGCCACTCTCAGAAGTCGTGCCCAGCTGCACATCGTGCGGCCGTTTGTTAGTGCCACTCTCAGAAGTCGTGCCCAGCTGCACATCGTGCGGCCGTTTGTTAGTGCCACTCTCAGAAGTCATGCCCAGCTGCACATTGTGCGGCCGTTTGTTAGTGCCACTCTCAGAAGTCGTGCCCAGCTGCACATCGTGCGGCCGTTTGTTAGTGCCACTCTCAGAAGTCGTGCCCAACTGCACATTGTGCGGCCGTTTGTTAGTGCCACTCTCAGAAGTCGTGCCCAGCTGCACATTGTGCGGCCGTTTGTTAGTGCCACTCTCAGAAGTCGTGCCCAGCTGCACATTGTGCGGCCGTTTGTTAGTGCCACTCTCAGAAGTCGTGCCCAGCTGCACATTGTGCGGCCGTTTGTTAGTGCCACTCTCAGAAGTCGTGCCCAGCTGCACATCGTGCGGCCGTTTGTTAGTGCCACTCTCAGAAGTCGTGCCCAGCTGCACATTGTGCGGCCGTTTGTTAGTGCCACTCTCAGAAGTCGTGCCCAGCTGCACATTGTGCGGCCGTTTGTTAGTGCCACTCTCAGAAGTCGTGCCCAGCTGCTCATCGTGCGGCCGTTTGTTAGTGCCACTCTCAGAAGTCGTGCCCAGCTGCACATTGTGCGGCCGTTTGTTAGTGCCACTCTCAGAAGTCGTGCCCAGCTGCACATCGTGCGGCCGTTTGTTAGTGCCACTCTCAGAAGTCGTGCCCAGCTGCACATTGTGCGGCCGTTTGTTAGTGCCACTCTCAGAACTCGTGCCCAGCAGCACATCGTGCGGCCGTTTGTTAGTGCCACTCTCAGAAGTCGTGCCCAGCTGCACATCGTGCGGCCGTTTGTTAGTGCCACTCTCAGAACTCGTGCCCAACTGCACATTGTGCGGCCGTTTGTTAGTGCCACTCTCAGAACTCGTGCCCAGCTGCACATTGTGCGGCCGTTTGTTAGTGCCACTCTCAGAAGTCGTGCCCAGCTGCACATTGTGCGGCCGTTTGTTAGTGCCACTCTCAGAAGTCGTGCCCAGCTGCACATTGTGCGGCCGTTTGTTAGTGCCACTCTCAGAAGTCGTGCCCAGCTGCACATCGTGCGGCCGTTTGTTAGTGCCACTCTCAGAAGTCGTGCCCAGCTGCACATCGTGCGGCCGTTTGTTAGTGCCACTCTCAGAAGTCGTGCCCAGCTGCACATCGTGCGGCCGTTTGTTAGTGCCACTCTCAGAAGTCGTGCCCAGCTGCACATTGTGCGGCCGTTTGTTAGTGCCACTCTCAGAAGTCGTGCCCAGCTGCACATCGTGCGGCCGTTTGTTAGTGCCACTCTCAGAAGTCGTGCCCAGCTGCACATCGTGCGGCCGTTTGTTAGTGCCACTCTCAGAAGTCGTGCCCAGCTGCACATCGTGCGGCCGTTTGTTAGTGCCACTCTCAGAAGTCGTGCCCAGCTGCACATCGTGCGGCCGTTTGTTAGTGCCACTCTCAGAACTCGTGCCCAGCTGCACATCGTGCGGCCGTTTGTTAGTGCCACTCTCAGAAGTCGTGCCCAGCTGCACATCGTGCGGCCGTTTGTTAGTGCCACTCTCAGAACTCGTGCCCAACTGCACATTGTGCGGCCGTTTGTTAGTGCCACTCTCAGAAGTCGTGCCCAGCTGCACATCGTGCGGCCGTTTGTTAGTGCCACTCTCAGAAGTCGTGCCCAGCTGCACATCGTGCGGCCGTTTGTTAGTGCCACTCTCAGAACTCGTGCCCAGCTGCACATCGTGCGGCCGTTTGTTAGTGCCACTCTCAGAACTCGTGCCCAGCTGCACATCGTGCGGCCGTTTGTTAGTGCCACTCTCAGAAGTCGTGCCCAGCTGCACATCGTGCGGCCGTTTGTTAGTGCCACTCTCAGAACTCGTGCCCAACTGCACATTGTGCGGCCGTTTGTTAGTGCCACTCTCAGAAGTCGTGCCCAGCTGCACATCGTGCGGCCGTTTGTTAGTGCCACTCTCAGAACTCGTGCCCAGCTGCACATCGTGCGGCCGTTTGTTAGTGCCACTCTCAGAAGTCGTGCCCAGCTGCACATCGTGCGGCCGTTTGTTAGTGCCACTCTCAGAAGTCGTGCCCAGCTGCACATTGTGCGGCCGTTTGTTAGTGCCACTCTCAGAAGTCGTGCCCAGCTGCACATCGTGCGGCCGTTTGTTAGTGCCACTCTCAGAAGTCGTGCCCAGCTGCACATCGTGCGGCCGTTTGTTAGTGCCACTCTCAGAAGTCGTGCCCAGCTGCACATCGTGCGGCCGTTTGTTAGTGCCACTCTCAGAAGTCGTGCCCAGCTGCACATCGTGCGGCCGTTTGTTAGTGCCACTCTCAGAACTCGTGCCCAGCTGCACATCGTGCGGCCGTTTGTTAGTGCCACTCTCAGAAGTCGTGCCCAGCTGCACATCGTGCGGCCGTTTGTTAGTGCCACTCTCAGAACTCGTGCCCAACTGCACATTGTGCGTCCGTTTGTTAGTGCCACTCTCAGAAGTCGTGCCCAGCTGCACATCGTGCGGCCGTTTGTTAGTGCCACTCTCAGAAGTCGTGCCCAGCTGCACATCGTGCGGCCGTTTGTTAGTGCCACTCTCAGAACTCGTGCCCAGCTGCACATCGTGCGGCCGTTTGTTAGTGCCACTCTCAGAACTCGTGCCCAGCTGCACATCGTGCGGCCGTTTGTTAGTGCCACTCTCAGAAGTCGTGCCCAGCTGCACATCGTGCGGCCGTTTGTTAGTGCCACTCTCAGAACTCGTGCCCAACTGCACATTGTGCGGCCGTTTGTTAGTGCCACTCTCAGAAGTCGTGCCCAGCTGCACATCGTGCGGCCGTTTGTTAGTGCCACTCTCAGAAGTCGTGCCCAGCTGCACATTGTGCGGCCGTTTGTTAGTGCCACTCTCAGAACTCGTGCCCAACTGCACATTGTGCGGCCGTTTGTAAGTGCCACTCTCAGAAGTCGTGCCCAGCTGCACATTGTGCGGCCGTTTGTTAGTGCCACTCTCAGAAGTCGTGCCCAGCTGCACATCGTGCGGCCGTTTGTTAGTGTCACTCTCAGAAGTCGTGCCCAGCTGCACATCGTGCGGCCGTTTGTTAGTGCCACTCTCAGAACTCGTGCCCAACTGCACATCGTGCGGCCGTTTGTTAGTGCCACTCTCAGAACTCGTGCCCAGCTGCACATCGTGCGGCCGTTTGTTAGTGCCACTCTCAGAAGTCGTGCCCAGCTGCACATCGTGCGGCCGTTTGTTAGTGCCACTCTCAGAAGTCGTGCCCAGCTGCACATCGTGCGGCCGTTTGTTAGTGCCACTCTCAGAAGTCATGCCCAGCTGCACATTGTGCGGCCGTTTGTTAGTGCCACTCTCAGAAGTCGTGCCCAGCTGCACATCGTGCGGCCGTTTGTTAGTGCCACTCTCAGAAGTCGTGCCCAACTGCACATTGTGCGGCCGTTTGTTAGTGCCACTCTCAGAAGTCGTGCCCAGCTGCACATTGTGCGGCCGTTTGTTAGTGCCACTCTCAGAAGTCGTGCCCAGCTGCACATTGTGCGGCCGTTTGTTAGTGCCACTCTCAGAACTCGTGCCCAGCTGCACATTGTGCGGCCGTTTGTTAGTGCCACTCTCAGAAGTCGTGCCCAGCTGCACATCGTGCGGCCGTTTGTTAGTGCCACTCTCAGAAGTCGTGCCCAGCTGCACATTGTGCGGCCGTTTGTTAGTGCCACTCTCAGAAGTCGTGCCCAGCTGCACATTGTGCGGCCGTTTGTTAGTGCCACTCTCAGAAGTCGTGCCCAGCTGCACATCGTGCGGCCGTTTGTTAGTGCCACTCTCAGAAGTCGTGCCCAGCTGCACATTGTGCGGCCGTTTGTTAGTGCCACTCTCAGAAGTCGTGCCCAGCTGCACATTGTGCGGCCGTTTGTTAGTGCCACTCTCAGAAGTCGTGCCCAGCTGCTCATCGTGCGGCCGTTTGTTAGTGCCACTCTCAGAAGTCGTGCCCAACTGCACATTGTGCGGCCGTTTGTTAGTGCCACTCTCAGAAGTCGTGCCCAGCTGCACATCGTGCGGCCGTTTGTTAGTGCCACTCTCAGAAGTCGTGCCCAGCTGCACATCGTGCGGCCGTTTGTTAGTGCCACTCTCAGAACTCGTGCCCAACTGCACATTGTGCGGCCGTTTGTTAGTGCCACTCTCAGAACTCGTGCCCAGCTGCACATCGTGCGGCCGTTTGTTAGTGCCACTCTCAGAAGTCGTGCCCAGCTGCACATCGTGCGGCCGTTTGTTAGTGCCACTCTCAGAACTCGTGCCCAACTGCACATTGTGCGGCCGTTTGTTAGTGCCACTCTCAGAACTCGTGCCCAACTGCACATTGTGCGGCCGTTTGTTAGTGCCACTCTCAGAACTCGTGCCCAACTGCACATCGTGCGGCCGTTTGTTAGTGCCACTCTCAGAACTCGTGCCCAACTGCACATTGTGCGGCCGTTTGTTAGTGCCACTCTCAGAACTCGTGCCCAGCTGCACATCGTGCGGCCGTTTGTTAGTGCCACTCTCAGAACTCGTGCCCAGCTGCACATCGTGCGGCCGTTTGTTAGTGCCACTCTCACAAGTCGTGCCCAGCTGCACATCGTGCGGCCGTTTGTTAGTGCCACTCTCAGAAGTCGTGCCCAGCTGCACATCGTGCGGCCGTTTGTTAGTGCCACTCTCAGAAGTCGTGCCCAGCTGCACATCGTGCGGCCGTTTGTTAGTGCCACTCTCAGAACTCGTGCCCAGCTGCACATCGTGCGGCCGTTTGTTAGTGCCACTCTCAGAAGTCGTGCCCAGCTGCACATCGTGCGGCCGTTTGTTAGTGCCACTCTCAGAACTCGTGCCCAGCTGCACATTGTGCGGCCGTTTGTTAGTGCCACTCTCAGAAGTCGTGCCCAGCTGCACATCGTGCGGCCGTTTGTTAGTGCCACTCTCAGAAGTCGTGCCCAGCTGCACATCGTGCGGCCGTTTGTTAGTGCCACTCTCAGAAGTCGTGCCCAGCTGCACATCGTGCGGCCGTTTGTTAGTGCCACTCTCAGAAGTCGTGCCCAGCTGCACATTGTGCGGCCGTTTGTTAGTGCCACTCTCAGAAGTCGTGCCCAGCTGCACATCGTGCGGCCGTTTGTTTGTGCCACTCTCAGAACTCGTGCCCAGCAGCACATCGTGCGGCCGTTTGTTAGTGCCACTCTCAGAAGTCGTGCCCAGCTGCACATCGTGCGGCCGTTTGTTAGTGCCACTCTCAGAAGTCGTGCCCAGCTGCACATCGTGCGGCCGTTTGTTAGTGCCACTCTCAGAACTCGTGCCCAGCTGCACATTGTGCGGCCGTTTGTTAGTGCCACTCTCAGAAGTCGTGCCCAGCTGCACATTGTGCGGCCGTTTGTTAGTGCCACTCTCAGAACTCGTGCCCAACTGCACATTGTGCGGCCGTTTGTTAGTGCCACTCTCAGAACTCGTGCCCAGCTGCACATCGTGCGGCCGTTTGTTAGTGCCACTCTCAGAAGTCGTGCCCAGCTGCACATCGTGCGGCCGTTTGTTAGTGCCACTCTCAGAAGTCGTGCCCAGCTGCACATCGTGCGGCCGTTTGTTAGTGCCACTCTCAGAAGTCGTGCCCAACTGCACATTGTGCGGCCGTTTGTTAGTGCCACTCTCAGAAGTCGTGCCCAGCTGCACATCGTGCGGCCGTTTGTTAGTGCCACTCTCAGAAGTCGTGCCCAGCTGCACATCGTGCGGCCGTTTGTTAGTGCCACTCTCAGAAGTCGTGCCCAGCTGCACATCGTGCGGCCGTTTGTTAGTGCCACTCTCAGAACTCGTGCCCAGCTGCTCATCACTCGACTGTCTGTTGGTGCCGCTCTCAGAACTTGTACCCGGCTGCACATGACGTGATTGTTTATCGGTGCTAATCGAAGAGTTCGAAACCGGCACACTGTTTGTTTGTGGTTTTTTTAACCATTTATCCTTCGTCAAATTAAACGTGATCAGCAAATAGAAAAGAAATAGCACAGAAGCGCACGAGATTGAAAAAATATGTGTATAGGGAGGGGGGGGTAAAGGTCAGAGAGGGCTGCTAGCTGATAGATTGTTTTTAATCTGCTACTAATTGAGTTGCTACTTTAGTTTAGTTTGTGGGGGTTTGAATTTCTTTATCTAATTAGAGAGTGGGCGCTTTCTTGTTTTTTATAGGTCTCTCATCACCCAGACCTGGGTCTCCTCCTGGGTCTCCCCCCTTTTAATGGCTCTCTCCGGTGGCCCTGCTCCTCTTTGCCTTTTAATTAGGTTCTTTTTTCTTCCCCTCTGCCACCCTGACTAACCTTGCCACAGTATTTGGGCCTTCAGGTGTCCATTAGTCCGTGGCTCCACAGCAGGGGGAGGGGGGAGGTCACAGCCTCTCCTCCGGCGGTATCTCAGGGGCTTCCCGATCGCGGGACTGCACCGTCTATCTCTCAGATCGCTTGCTCCTTCTGACTGTCTCCAGGGTTCCCTACAGACAGGGTCGGTGAGCGGTACGCGGGAGATGGCTTGGGCTCCTAGCTAGAATTGTTGAGCCTCTGTATGCATTGCACGCTCTTCCTCACAGCTATACCGGCGCCCGATCACCAAATCGGCGTTTCCTTGTAGGGCCGGCGGTATTCAGGGGGCTCCCGTTCAGCTCCTGGGTGGTTCGCTCACCTCTCCCGCCCACTTCCGGTTCGGCAGAGCAAGTTCTTCCTCTGCTACAGCCCACGCGGCTGCTCTGCCCTTTGTCATGGCCACACCCTGACAACTATCGTCTCGCGGAGGCCAGGAACAGAGGAGGAGCGACAGCGGGAGCAGAGGTGCGGCGGAGAAGGAGCAGGCCAGAGCAGAGGAGGAGCGTCAATGGGAGCAGAGGTGCGGAGGAGAAGGAGCGGGCCAGAGCAGAGGAGGAGTGGCAGCGGGAGCTGAGGTGCGGTGGAGGAGTGGGCAAGAGCAGAGGAGGACCGGCAGTGGGAGCAGAGGTGCGGCGGAGCAGGAGCAGGCCAGAACAGAGGAGGAGCGGCAGCGGGAGCAGAGGTGCAGCGGAGAAGGAGCAGGCCAGAGCAGAGGAGGAGCGGCAGCGGGAGCAGAGGTGCGGCGGAGAAGGAGCGGGCCAGAGCAGAGGTGGAGCGTCAGCGGGAGCAGAGGTGCAGCGGAGAAGGAGCGGGCCAGAACAGAGGAGGTGTGGCAGCGGGAGCAGAGGTGCAGCGGAGAAGGAGTGGGCCAGAACAGAGGAGCGGCAGCGGGATCAGAGGTGCAGCGGAGAAGGAGCGGGCCAGAACAGAGGGGCAGCGGGAGCAGAGGTGCAGCGGAGACGGAGCGGGCCAGAGCAGAGGAGGAGCGGCAGCGGGAGTAGAGGTGCGGTGGAGGAGCGGGCCAGAGCAGAGGAGGACCGGCAGTGGGAGCAGAGGTGCGGCAGAGCAGGAGCGGTCCAGAGCAGAGGAGCGGCAGCGAGATCAGAGGTGCGGCGGAGAAGGAGCGGGCCAGAGCGGAGGTGAGGCAGCGGGAGCAGAGGTGTGCCGGAGAAGGAGCAGGCCAGAGCAGAGGAGGAGCGGCAGCGGGAGCAGAGGTGCAGCGGAGAAGGAGCGGGCCAGAGCAGAGGTGGAGCATCAGCAGGAGCAGAGGTGCGGCGGAGGAACGGGCCAGAGCGGAGTTGAGGCAGCAGGAACTGAGGTGTGGCGGAGAAGGAGCAGGCTAGAGCAGAGGAGGAGTGGCAGCGGGAGCAGAGGTGCAGCGGAGAAGGAGCGGGCCAGAGCAGAGGTGGAGCATCAGCGGGAGCAGAGGTGCGGCAGAGAAGGAGTGGGCCAGAGCAGAGGAGGAGCGGCAGCGGGAGCAGAGGTGCGGCGGAGCAGGAGCGGGCCAGAACAGAGGACGAGCGGCAGCGGGAGCAGAGGTGTGGCGGAGAAGGATCGGGCCAGAGCAGAGGAGGAGCGGCAGCGGGAGTAGAGGTGTGGCGGAGAAGGAGCGGACCAGAGTGGAGGAGGAGCGGCAGCGGGAGCAGAGGTGCGGCGGAGAAGGAGCAGGCCAGAGCAGAGGAGGAGCGGCAGCGGGAGCAGAGGTGCAGCGGAGAAGGAGCTGGCCAGAACAGAGGAGCGGCAGCGGAAGCAGAGGTGCGCCGGAGAAGGAGCAGGCCAGAGCAGAGGAGGAGCGGCAGCGGGAGCAGAGGTGCAGCGGAGAAGGAGCGGGCCAGAGCAGAGGTGGAGCGTCAGCAGGAGCAGAGGTGCGGCGGAGGAGCGGGCCAGAGCGGAGGTGAGGCAGCGGGAGCAGAGGTGTGGCGGAGAAGGAGCAGGCCAGAGCAGAGGAGGAGTGGCAGCGGGAGCAGAGGTGCGGCGGAGAAGGAGCGGGCCAGAGCAGAGGTGGAGCATCAGCGGGAGCAGAGGTGCAGCGGAGAAGGAGCTGGCCAGAACAGAGGAGCGGCAGCGGAAGCAGAGGTGCGCCGGAGAAGGAGCAGGCCAGAGCAGAGGAGGAGCGGCAGCGGGAGCAGAGGTGCAGCGGAGAAGGAGCGGGCCAGAGCAGAGGTGGAGCGTCAGCAGGAGCAGAGGTGCGGCGGAGGAGCGGGCCAGAGCGGAGGTGAGGCAGCGGGAGCAGAGGTGTGGCGGAGAAGGAGCAGGCCAGAGCAGAGGAGGAGTGGCAGCGGGAGCAGAGGTGCGGCGGAGAAGGAGCGGGCCAGAGCAGAGGTGGAGCATCAGCGGGAGCAGAGGTGCGGCAGAGAAGGAGTGGGCCAGAGCAGAGGAGGAGCGGCAGCGGGAGCAGAGGTGCGGCGGAGCAGGAGCGGGCCAGAACAGAGGACGAGCGGCAGCGGGAGCAGAGGTGTGGCGGAGAAGGAGCGGGCCAGAGCAGAGGAGGAGCGGCAGCGGGAGTAGAGATGTGGCGGAGAAGGAGCGGGCCAGAGCAGAGGAGGAGCGGCAGCGGGAGCAGAGGTGCGGCGGAGAAGGAGCAGGTCAGAACAGAGGAGCGGCAGCGGGAGCAGAGGTGCGGCAGAGCAGGAGTGGGCCAGAACAGAGGAGTGGCAGCGGGAGCAGAGGTGCAGCAGAGAAGGAGCGGGCCAGAGCAGAGGATGAGCGGCAGCGGGAGCAGAGGTGCGGTGGAGGAGCGGGCCAGAGCAGAGGAGGAGCGGCAGCGGAGCAGAGGTGCGGTGGAGCAGGAGCGGGCCAGAGCAGAGGAGGAGCAGCAGCAGGAGCAGAGGTGCTGCGGAGAAGGAGCCGGCCCGAGCAGAGGAGGAGCGGCAGCGGAAGCAGAGGTGCAGCGGAGAAGGAGCGGACCAGAGTGGAGGAGGAGCGGCAGCGGGAGCAGAGGTGCGGCGGAGAAGGAGCAGGCCAGAACAGAGGAGGAGCATCAGCGGGAGCAGAGGTGCGGCGGAGAAGGAGCGGGCCAGAGCAAAGGAGGAGCGTCAGCGGGAGCAGAGGTGCGGCGGAGAAGGAGCGGGCCAGAGCAGAGGAGGAGCGGCAGCGGGAGCAGAGGTGCAGCGGAGAAGGAGCGGGCCAGAGCAGAGGAGGAGCGGCAGCGGGAGCAGAGGTGCAGCGGAGAAGGAGCGGGCCAGAGCGGAGGTGAGGCAGCGGGAGCAGAGGTGCGCCGGAGAAGGAGCAGGCCAGAGCAGAGGAGGAGCGGCAGCGGGAGCAGAGGTGCAGCGGAGAAGGAGCGGGCCAGAGCAGAGGTGGAGCGTCAGCAGGAGCAGAGGTGCGGCGGAGGAACGGGCCAGAGCGGAGTTGAGGCAGCAGGAACTGAGGTGTGGCGGAGAAGGAGCAGGCTAGAGCAGAGGAGGAGTGGCAGCGGGAGCAGAGGTGCAGCGGAGAAGGAGTGGGCCAGAGCAGAGGTGGAGCATCAGCGGGAGCAGAGGTGCGGCAGAGAAGGAGTGGGCCAGAGCAGAGGAGGAGCGGCAGCGGGAGCAGTGGTGCGGCGGAGCAGGAGCGGGCCAGAACAGAGGACGAGCGGCAGCGGGAGCAGAGGTGTGGCGGAGAAGGAGCGGGCCAGAGCAGAGGAGGAGCGGCAGCGGGAGTAGAGGTGTGGCGGAGAAGGAGCGGACCAGAGTGGAGGAGGAGCGGCAGCGGGAGCAGAGGTGCGGCGGAGAAGGAGCAGGCCAGAGCAGAGGAGGAGCGGCAGCGGGAGCAGAGGTGCAGCGGAGAAGGAGCTGGCCAGAATAGAGGAGCGGCAGCGGAAGCAGAGGTGCGCCGGAGAAGGAGCAGGCCAGAGCAGAGGAGGAGCGGCAGCGGGAGCAGAGGTGCAGTGGAGAAGGAGCGGGCCAGAGCAGAGGTGGAGCGTCAGCAGGAGCAGAGGTGCGGCGGAGGAGTGGGCCAGAGCGGAGGTGAGGCAGCGGGAGCAGAGGTGTGGCGGAGAAGGAGCAGGCCAGAGCAGAGGAGGAGCGGCAGCGGGAGCAGAGGTGCGGCGGAGAAGGAGCGGGCCAGAGCAGAGGTGGAGCATCAGCGGGAGCAGAGGTGCGGCAGAGAAGGAGTGGGCCAGAGCAGAGGAGGAGCGGCAGCGGGAGCAGAGGTGCGGCGGAGCAGGAGCGGGCCAGAACAGAGGACGAGCGGCAGCGGGAGCAGAGGTGTGGCGGAGAAGGAGCGGGCCAGAGCAGAGGAGGAGCGGCAGCGGGAGTAGAGGTGTGGCGGAGAAGGAGCGGGCCAGAGCAGAGGAGGAGCGGCAGCGGGAGCAGAGGTGCAGCGGAGAAGGAGCGGACCAGAGTGGAGGAGGAGTGGCAGCGGGAGCAGAGGTGCGGCGGAGAAGGAGCAGGTCAGAACAGAGGAGCGGCAGCGGGAGCAGAGGTGCAGCGGAGAAGGAGCGGGCCAGAGCAGAGGAGGAGCGGCAGTGGGAGCAGAGGTGCGGCAGAGCAGAGTGGGCCAGAACAGAGGAGCGGCAGCGGGAGCAGAGGTGCAGCAGAGAAGGAGCGGGCCAGAGCAGAGGATGAGCGGCAGCGGAGCAGAGGTGCGGTGGAGGAGCGGGCCAGAGCAGAGGAGGAGCGGCAGCGGGAGCAGAGGTGCGGTGGAGCAGGAGCGGGCCAGAGCAGAGGAGGAGCAGCAGCAGGAGCAGAGGTGCTGCAGAGAAGGAGCCGGCCCGAGCAGAGGAGGAGCGGCAGCGGAAGCAGAGGTGCAGCGGAGAAGGAGCGGACCAGAGTGGAGGAGGAGCGGCAGCGGAGCAGAGGTGCGGCGGAGAAGGAGCAGGCCAGAACAGAGGAGGAGCATCAGCGGGAGCAGAGGTGCGGCGGAGAAGGAGCGGGCCAGAGCAAAGGAGGAGCGTCAGCGGGAGCAGAGGTGCGGCGGAGAAGGAGCGGGCCAGAGCAGAGGAGGAGCGGCAGCGGGAGCAGAGGTGCAGCGGAGAAGGAGCGGGCCAGAGCAGAGGAGGAGCGGCAGCGGGAGCTGAGGTGCAGCGGAGAAGGAGCGGGCCAGAGCAGAGGTGAGGCAGCGGGAGCAGAGGTGCAGCGGAGAAGGAGCGGGCCAGAGCGGAGGTGAGGCAGCGGGAGCAGAGGTGCAGCGGAGAAGGAGCGGGCCAGAGCAGAGGAGGAGCAGCAGCGGGAGCAGAGGTGCGGCGGAGAAGGAGCGGGCCAGAGCAGAGGAGGAGCGGCAGTGGGAGCAGAGGTGTGGCGGAGAAGGAGCGGGCCAGAGCAGAGGAGGAGCGGCAGCGGGAGCAGAGGTGCGGCCGGAGAAGGAGCGGGCCAGAGCGGAGGTGAGACAGCGGGAGCAGAGGTGCGGCGGAGGAGCGGGCCGGAGCGGAGGTGAGGCAGCAGGAGCAGAGGTGCGGCGGAGGAGCGGGCCAGAGCGGAGGTGAGGCAGCGGGAGCAGAGGTGCAGCGGAGAAGGAGCGGGCTAGAGCAGAGGAGGAGCGGCAGCGGAAGCAGAGGTGCGGCGGAGAAGGAGCGGGCCAGAGCGGATGTGAGGCAGCGGGAGCAGAGGTGCGGCGACACGGCATTTTGCTTTCATGACCCGGTGCCGGGTCGCGATCCACCATACAGGAAACGCTGGTGTAAATAGTTAAGGCTTTATTAATCACAAGCTAAAATCAGTTCACTCACAGCATTTAGGTAAGACATGCGCATTGAACAAAAACACCAGTTATCCGTGGTATCTCCGTCAGTCAGGAACTGAAGTCTTGTGGCTGCATACGTGTAAGGCTACGTCCAGGGTGCCGCTGAGCTGGTGCGGGCGCTCACGCTCGCCACGACGAGACACATTGAGACAATGTGTGTGGCATGCGTGAGTTCCCTCCTGCGCGTGCCCGTGAGCTGCAGTCGGAGCTCAGTTTCAAGATTTTCAAAATTTTGAATCTGCAGCTCCGACTTCAGATCACATGACCTACTTTACCCAATCAGAGGACAGCAAGGCAAAACCAATGCAATACAAGCATTGTGAGCTTGTATTGTATTGCATTGCATTGCTTGCTGTCCTCTGACACGAAATGGGGGGGGGGGAGACACGAAACTGAAAACGGAGAGATGTGAATGAGGGGGGGGGGGGTAAAACGAAGTGGTGGTGTGAGGGGGGGTAAAACAAAGTTGTGGTGGTGGGGCGGGGCAAACAGGGTGGTGGACGGCAAACGGGGTGGTGGGGGCAAATGGACTGGTGGGGGGGCAAACGGTGTGGTGGGGGGGGCAAACGGGGTGGTGGGGGGGGCAAACGGAGTGGTGGGGGGGAAAATGGAGTGAAGGGGGATGGGGGGAGAGAGGGGAAAGAAGAGAAGGGGGGAGGAGAGAAGGGGGAGAGAGGGGAAAGAAGAGAAGGGGGGAGGAGAGAAGGGGGAGAGAGAGGGGAAAGGTGAGAAGGGGGTGAGAGAGGGGAAAGGAGAGAAGGGGGGAAAGGAGAGAAGGGGGAGAGAGAGGGGAAATGAGAGAAGTGGGAGAGAGAGGGGAAAGGAGAGAAGGGGGAAAGTGAGGAGGGAAGGGGGGGAGAGAGGGGAAAGGAGAGAAGGGGGAGGAAGAGAGATGGGAAAGGAGAGAAGGGGGAGAGTGAGGAGGGAAGGGGGAGAGAGGGGAAAGGAGAAAAGGGGGAGAGAGAGGGGAAAGGAGAGAAGGGGGAGAGAGAGGGGAAAGGAGAGAAGGGGGAGAGAGAGGGGAAAGGAGAGAAGGGGAAGAGAGAGGGGAAAGGAGAGAAGGGGGAGGGAGTGAGAGGGAGGGAAAAGGAGAGAAGGGGGAGGGAGAGAGAGGGGAAAGGAGAGAAGGGGAGGGATTGAGAGGGGAAAGGAGAGAAAGGGGAGGGAGAGAGATGGTAAAGGAGAGAAGGGGGAGGGAGAGGGATAGGAGAGAAGGGGGAGGGAGAGAGAGGGGAAAGGAGAGAAGGGGGGGGAGGAGAGGGGACAGGAGAGAAGGGGGAGGAAGAGAGAGGGGGAAGGAGAGAAAGGGGAGGGAGAGAAAGGGGAAAGGAGAGTTGGGGGAGGGAGAGAAAGGGGATAGGAGAGAAGGGGGAGGGAGAGAGAGGGAAAGGAGAGAAGGGGGAGGAGAGGGGAAAGGAGAGAAGGGGGAGGAGAGGGGAAAGGAGAGAAGGGGGAGAGAGAGAGGGGAAAGGAGAGAAAGGAGGGAAGGGGGGGAGACAGAGGAGGGAAGGGGGGGAGACAGAGGAGGGAAGGGGGGAGAGAGAGGAGGGAAGGGGGGGAGAGGAAGGAAGGGGGAGAGAAAGCAAGGGGAAAAGAGAGGGGGAGGGTCGGGGGGTCGGAAAGAGAGAGGGGGGAGGGTGGGGAGAGAGAGGGGGAGGGTGGGGGAGAGATAAGGGGGAGGGTGGGGGAGAGAGAAGGGGGAGGGGAAGAGAGAGAAGGGGGAGGGGGGAGAGAGAAGGGGAGAGAGCAGGGGGGCGGGAGAGAGAGCAGGGGGGGAGAGAGAGCAGGGGGGAGAGAGCGCAGGAGGGGAGAGAGCGCAGGGAGGAGGGGAGAGCGCAGGGAAGGGGGGAGAGAGCGCAGGGGGGGGAGAGAGTACAGGGAGGGGGGAGAGAGCACAGGGGAGCGGGAGAGAGAGCGCAGGGGGGCAGGAGAGAGACAGCGGGGGGGAGAGCACTGGAGTGGTGGGAGAGAGAGCACGGGGGTGGGAGAGAGAGAGAGGGGGGGCAGGAGAGAGAGCACAGGGGGGGCGAGAGAGCAGGGAGAGAGAGCAATGGGGGGGAGAGAGAGATGAGGGAGAGAGAGGGAGAGGGGGAGAGAGCAGGGGAGAGAGATGGGGCAGGGAGAAAGCAGGGGGGAGAGAGAGGGAGGGGGAGAGAGCAGGTGGAGAGAAAGAGGGGAGGGAAGGGAGGGGGAGAGAAAGAGAGGGGGGAGAGGGGAGGGAAGGGAGAGAGAGGGGGGAGTGGAGGGGGGGTGACAGTGGACAGGAGGGGGGTGGGCAGGAGGCAGTGGACAGGAGAGGGGGGACAGTGGACAGGAGGGGGGACAGTGGACAGGAGGGGGGGACAGTGGACAGGAGGGGGGGACAGTGGACAGGAGGAGGGGGGACAGTGGACAGGAGGAGGGGGGACAGTGGACAGGAGGAGGGGGGGACAGTGGACAGGAGGAGGGGGGGACAGTGGACAGGAGGAGGGGGGCAGTAGACAGAAGGAGGGGGGGACAGTGGACAGGAGGAGGGGGGACAGTGGACAGGAGGAGGGGGGGACAGTGGACAGGAGGAGGTGGGGGGACAGTGGACAGGAGGAGGGGGGCAGTGGACAGGAGGAGCGGGGCAGTGGAAAGGAGGGGTCAGGGACAGTGGACAGGAGGGGACGTGGACAGTGGACAGGAGGGGACGGGGACAGTGGACAGGAGGGGACGGGGACAGTGGACAGGAGGGGACAATGGACAGGATGGGATGGGGACAGTGGACAGGAGGGGGACGGGACAGTGGACAGGAGGGGGACTGGACAGTGGGCAGGAGGGGGAAAGGACGACAGTGGACAGGAGGGGACGGGACGACAGTGGACAGGAGAGTGGACAGGAGGGGACGGGATGACAGTGGACAGGAGAGTGGACAGGAGGGGACGGGGACAGTGGACAGGAGGGGACAGGGACAGTGGACAGGAGGAGACGGGGACAGTGGACAGGAGGGGACAGTGGACAGGAGGGGGACAGGACAGTGGACAGGAGGTGGACGGGACAGTGGACAGGAGGGGGACGGGACAGTGGACAGGAGGGGGGGACAGGAGGGGGACGGGACGACAGTGGACAGGAGGAGATGGGGACAGTGGACAGGAGGATCGTGGGCAATGGACAGGAGGGGACAGTGGACAGGAGGGGGACGGAACGGTGGATGGGACAGTGGACAGGAGGGGGATGGGACAGTGGACAGGAGGGGGACGGGACAGTGGACAGGAGGGGACGGGACGACAGTAGACAGGAGGGGACGGGACAACAGTGGACAGGAGAGTGGACAGGAGGGGACAGGGACAGTGGACAGGAGGGGACGGGGACAGTGGACAGGAGGAGATGGGGACAGTGGACAGGAGGGACGGGGACAGTGGACCGGAGGGACGGGGACAGTGGACAGGAGGGACGGGGACAGTGGACAGGAGGGGACAGTGGACAGGAGGGGGACGGGACAGTGGACAGGAGGGGGACGGGACAGTGGACAGGAGGGGGACGGGACAGTGGACAGGAGGGGATGGGACAGTGGACAGGAGGGGGATGGGACAGTGGACAGGAGGGGGACGGGACAGTGGACAGGAGGGGGACGGGACAGTGGACAGGAGGGGGACGGGACAGTGGACAGGAGGGGGACGGGACAGTGGACAGGAGGGGGACGGGACAGTGGACAGGAGGGGGATGGGACAGTGGACAGGAGGGGGATGGGACAGTGGACAGGAGGGGGACGGGACAGTGGACAGGAGGGGGGACAGTGGACAGGAGGGGGGGACAGTGGACAGAAGGGGGGGACAGTGGACAGGGGGGGGACAGTGGACAGGAGGGGGGGACAGTGGACAGGAGGGGGGGAAGTGGACAGGAGGGGGGACAGTGGACAGGAGGGGGGGCAGTGGACAGGAGGGGGGGGACAGTGGACAGGAGGGGGGGACAGTGGACAGGAGGGGGGGGGTGACAGTGGACAGGAGGAGTGACAGTGGACAGGAGGGGGAGAGTGGACAGGAGGGGGGAGAGTGGACAGGTGGGGGGAGAGTGGACAGGAGGGGGGGAGAGTGGACAGGAGGGGGGAGATTGGACAGGAGGGGGGTGACAGTGGACAGGAGGGGGCATGACAGTGGACAGGAGGGGGTGACAGTGTACAGGAGGGGGGGGACAGTGGACAGGAGGGGGGACAGTGGACAGGAGGGGGGGACAGTGGACAGGAGGGGGGGTGAGAGTGGACAGGAGGGGGGTACGAGTGGACAGGAGGGGGGGTGAGAGTGGACAGGAGGGGGGGTGAGAGTGGACAGGAGGGTGGGGACAGTGGACAGGAGGGGGGGACAGTGGACAGGAAAGGGGGCAGTGGACAGGAGGGGGGACAGTGGACAGGAGGGGGGACAGTGGACAGGAGGGGACGGGACGACAGTGGACAGGAGGGGACGGGACAACAGTGGACAGGAGAGATGACAGGAGGGTACAGGGACAGTGGACAGGGACATTGGACTGGAGGAGACGGGAGAGTGGACAGGAGGGACGGGGACAGTGGACAGGAGGGATGGGGACAGTGGACAGGAGGGGACAGTGGACAGGAGGGGACGGGGACAGTGGACAGGAGGGGACAGGGACAGTGGACAGGAGGGGGACAGGACAGTGGACAGGAGGGGGATGGGACAGTGGACAGGAGGGGGACGGGACAGTGGAAAGGAGGGGGACGGGACAGTGGACAGGAGGGGGACGGGACAGTGGACAGGAGGGGGACGGGACAGTGGACAGGAGGGGGACGGGACAGTGGACAGGAGGGGGACGGGACAGTGGACAGGAGGGGGTTGGGAAAGTGGACAGAAGGGGGACGGGACAGTGGACAGGAGGGGGACGGGACAGTGGACAGGAGGGGACGGGACGACAGTGGACAGGAGAGTAGACAGGAGGGGACAGGACGACAGTGGACAGGAGAGTAGACAGGAGGGGACAGGGACAGTGGACAGGAGGGGGATGGGACAGTGGACAGGAGGGGGACGGGACAGTGGACAGGAGGGGGACGGGACAGTGGACAGGAGGGGGACGGGACAGTGGACAGGAGGGGGACGGGACAGTGGACAGGAGGGGGACGGGACAGTAGACTGGAGGGGGATGGGACAGTGGACAGGAGGGGGACGGGACAGTGGACAGGAGGGGGATGGGACAGTGGACAGGAGGGGGGGGGGACAGTGGACAGAAGTGGGGGACAGTGGACAGGAGGGGGGGGCCGGGGACAGGAGGGGGGGTCAGTAGACAGGAGAGGGGGGACAGTGGACAGGAGGGGGGCAGTGGACAGGAGGGGGGGACAGTGGACAGGAGGGGGAGGACAGTGGACAGGAGGGGGGGTGACAGTGGACAGGAGGGAGGGGCAGTGGACAGGAGGGGGGGAGAGTGGACAGGAGGGGGGGGAGAGTGGACTGGAGGGGGGAGAGTGGACGGGAGGGGGGGGAGAGTGGACAGGAGGGGGGCAGAGTGGACAGGAGGGGGAGAGAGTGGACAGGAGGGGGGGAGAGTGGACAAGAGGGGGGTGACAGTGAACAGGAGGGGGGTGACAGTGTACAGGAGGGGGGTGACAGTGTACAGGAGGGGGGGGACAGTGGACAGGAGGGGGGGACAGTGGACAGGAGGGGGGGGACAGTGGACAGGAGGGGGGGACAGTGGACAGGAGGGGGGGTGAGAGTGGACAGGAGGGGGTGAGAGTGGACAGGAGGGGGGGTGAGAGTGGACAGGAGGGGGGGTGAGAGTGGACAGGAGGGGGGGTGAGAGTGGACAGGAGGGGGGGTGAGAGTGGACAGGAGGGGGGGACAGTGGACGACAGGAGGGGGGCAGTGGACAGGAGGGGGGGACAGTGTACAGGAGGAGGGGGGCAGTGGGCAGGAGGGGGGGACAGTGGGCAGGAGGGGGGGGCAGTGGACAGGAGAGGGGGACAGTGGACATGAGGGGGGGCAGTGGACAGGAGGGGGACAGTGGACAGGAGGGGGGGCAGTGGACAGGAGGGGGGACAGTGGACAGGAGGGGGGGGGGGTTGCTTAAAATTTCCGTGTCCCTCCTCTCCACTCCCCCTGTATGTTTCTCCGCTCCCCCCTCTCTCTCCGCTCTGCACCCCCCCCCCCATGCGTAGCTCTGGTCCCCACCCTACAGTGTCTGACACACACACAGTGTCACACACACAGTGTCACACACACACACAGTGTCACAGACACACACACACACACACAGTGTCACACACACACACACACACACACACACAGTGTCCCACACACACACAGTGTCCCACACACACACACAGAGTGTCACACACACACAGTGTCACACACACACACACACACACACACACACACACACACACACACACACACACACACAGTGTCACACACACACACACACACACACACACACACGTAACCTCTCCTTCCGGCCGCCGCCATCTTAGTTACTCCGCGAGGGAGGAAGGGGGTCCTTCCAGCCGCCGCCAGCTTAGGTGCCACGTGGCAGCTGCAGGCTGCCTGTCCCCCCCCCGGGGAGGGGGGAAGGTGAGTGGAGTGCCGCCGGGGAGGGAGGTGAGTGGAGGGAGGTGAGTGGAGGGAGGTGAGTGGAGGGAGGTGAGTGGAGTGCCATGGAGTGAGGGAGGTGAGTGGATGTGCCGGGGAGTGAGGGAGGTGAGTGGAGGGAGGTGAGTGGAGCACCGGGGAGTGAAGGGAGGTGAGTGGAGCGCCGGGAGTGGAGGTGAGTGGAGGGAGGTGAGTGGATGCGCCGGGGAGTGGAGGGAGGTTAGTGGAGGGAGGTGTGTGTGTGTGTGTGTGTGTTGGACCTTTGGCCCGTCACTCCGCCTCAGGCCAATGAGAGGTGTGCGGGGGCGGGCGGGCCAAGGGAGCCATCTCATTGGCCTGAGGCGGAGTGAAGGGCCAAAGCTCCAATGCGATTGCCGCTAGGGACAGAGGACACGCAGACAGGCATACAGTGCTTTCAAAAATATATAGTAGAGATATATATATATATATATATATATTGCTAGCAGTATTTTGCCAAAGACCTTTACACACATGCACATATGTAACTAGATATATGGATCTAGGTCCGCTTGATGGTTTGCTCTTGTTTGTTTCTATTTACACACCTGCTTTCATAAACCCATACATTTTGAATCTTTGGGCTGATACTGGTCAGTTTTCGTCCTGCTCTGTGTCTGAATTTTACATGGTGAGAAAACTTGATCAGTAGATTTCTATATATTTATATATGTGTTACTGCAAAAGATGCCCCCCGTCCCACTGACACGACCCCCCTCGTGTCACATTGACACGCCCCCCCTCGCGTCACATTGACACGCCCCCCCCTCGCGTCACATTGACACGCCCCCCCCTCCCACGCTCGCAAATTTCCTCTAGCAGGACAAGATTGGTCTCCTGCTTAGATGCGCGTGACGTCACTGCGTATGAGCGCCAGCTCGCCCGCTCCGCTCTTCCCTTCACCCTGGATGAGGCCTAAGTCTCTTCCTACAACTGGGCACCTTTGTGATGTGCGTCCACTCAACGGCCCCCCAGCTCAAACGGCACATGAATACTTGGTTCCGCAGTACAAAAGTTCCCGTCCGATTCAACAGAAGCTCAGTGAGCTGGATGTTTAGTGTTGCCAATAGCGCCCTTACGCGTTTTGTCGCAAATAGAACGGCGACTTCATTAAATGAAATTAAGATTAAATAAAACATGTTTCCTAACACAGGGGTGCGCAAACTTTCTGTGCTGCGCCCCCCGCCCCTGCCTGCTCTCCCCCTGTGTCGCACTCCCCCTGCAGTGTCAAATGACGCCTTGGGGTCATGTGACGTCACGTGACCCACAGCGTCATTTGATGCCGTGTCTCCATGGCAATGGGCAAGAAATGTCACGTGGCCCCGTGACATCATTTGACGCCACGTTGTCATGGAGACGAGTGGACACGGAACCCGGGTAAGTGAGCCGCGCCCCCCCAAAAAGTCTTGCACCCCTCAGTTTGCGCACCGTTGTTCTAACACACACAATTAAAAGCGAGGGGAAGCACAGCTGTAACAGTGCTGCTAGCCATCAGCTGGTTTAGCTCACACTACTAGAGCTGTGGCCTAGGAGTTCTAGTACTGTTGGGTCTCACACCAATCCAGTTATTAGATTGATATAGAAATTATTTTATAAAGTGTGGGACGGGACATCAAATATACTTTGTATAGTCATTAGCATATCTCTCAGGTGTGCTTCTTTTTCAGCACAGGCATGTCTCCCTAATTTATTTGGAGGGACATTTCAGGGGATATATATATAGAACTGGTGACTATTAAAAAAAAAGCTCCCTCTCTCTCTCTGTCTGTGTTTGTGTTCCTTTTTAAAAAATCTGCAAAGAGATTCAGAATTTGTTTGCGGACAGTCAAACATTCATCCAGCAACGGATTGTTCTTTGCCTCTGAAAGAAAACAATCTACACTACCGACACACTTTATTGAAGTGTGGTCGGTACCGCAAGCCGGGAAATCTCCCGGCTTGCTAGTGGCCGCCCCTCGGCGTGCCGCGCGTCATAGACGCGCGGTCACGCGTCATCGGGAGCGTGCGCCCGCTGCACGCGTGTCCAGGGGCTCCCCGAGGGAGCCCTGGTGTCCCGCGATCGCGGGACAGCGGCAGGGGGTTCCGGGGGACCCGGCGGACCCGGCAGCGGTAGGGAGAGCGCCCCGATCGGAGGGCGCTCTTCCGCTGCTTCGGCGTGCGCCCGTCACACTCGGGCGCGCGCCAGGCTACTGCTGCGGCACAGAACGGGCAAATGCTCAAATAAACTGTGCCGCAGCAGTACAAGGACGGATTTCTGATTTGGAGAGTGTTCTGCGGAAATCTGCGGATCAAAGGAACCGCCAATCGGGGGCGGGTCCAAATTCGCCCATCTCTAGTTAGCTCACTTTTCAATATAGGACATTTTGTAGGAGATTTTTTGTTTCTGAAAAGTCATTCCTTCCTAAATAGTTGAGAAATGCTAAATTTCACCTGATCTGCATTTTGACAGGAAATTATTATTATGGCGTTGAGGCCACTGAAAGAAAATGGGGTGATTATTCAGAGCTCTGTATTAATTCAATCGTGATATTTCCTCCCTCAAAACATTCTTGATAATGTTTAGAAAAGTATGAGTAATGTAATCAACTCAATGGGGGCTACGTACTGGCAATTGGCAATTTGCACTTTGCCCTGTGTGCACTCGTTTTTTGATTCGGGGATTTCCCCTTCAGGGGGAGTTACCTGGTACACATACTATAAAGGGAGATGTAAATGTTTTGCTCCTGTGTAATGTTGCACCCATTTTTCTCCCTTTTACTGTATTTGTAACAAAATTTGTCGCGTATAGGGCGATGTGACGTTAACATACATGCACAAGAAAATGCGTCAGTTGTTGCAGAGCATATTTTTCTTTGCTTTGATACTTTAGAAACTGGAGAAAATAGTCTGAGCAGATAACAGTAAACAGAGAGAACAATAATACTGAGAGAGGGTGTAGAACTAAACAAAGAAACTGACAGATATAAATAGAAAGGTATGACCGTGAGAAAGGTGGATATAACTTTCCCTCCTGATCAACCCTTCTCCTTGACTTTCACATTTGCTCAACCCTAATGACCTTTAACATCCTTGAAAAAGGCCGTCCTTGGACCAAAATGAACTAATGTCAGTGGCAAATTCAGTTAGCTATGTACTATAGGAGAATGATACTATTAAACATAAAAATAATAAAACAATAGTTTTCTATATGATCATAAAGATCATGATTCTTTTGGATTGCAATATTGTATGATGGATAAATACCAAAGTTACTGTTTAGGAAACAAATGCAAACCCCACATAAAATGTATTTGTGATAGACAATTTTTTTTTGTTTTACAAAGGAATCCAATACATTTTTTTTACAACGGAAGAAAATAAGTGAAATGTTATTTTAAGGGTGATTATATCATTGTAATAAAGCCAGCTACATTGTTAAAATAAAATTTTTTTAAACGCTTGTTTGACTCGCTACATAGGACTGTCCCTTTAAAGATACCATATAAAACTATTGGGGTTAGTAAACACCCTGCTGGGTACAGTATTTATAGTCATGGGTAAATGCCATACAACTGGTTAGAGGTCAATAAGGGAAGGACACAGATTCAATATGGTAGTGTATGTTGTGGCAACTGTATGATTATTTTATTCCCATATCTAAAACGCATGAAGTACTGCTTTAAGTATTTTACAAAACACATAAAACTTTTAACTGACTCTAATTTGGCATGAATAGTATGAATTTTTTCTTAATAAGTAAGTTTCAGTGAGGAGCTAAATTAGAAACAATAAAACTTAACATCTGCATACTCTTAACCTTCATATTTCTCTTGAGATCACGCTGTTTCCCTAAAGCCTAATTATATCAGAGGCATAACATTCTGTTAGTTATGTCCTTTAAAGTCTCAGCATTAGTCAGCCTCTATGGAGAGAGAGAGTCTGTTTCCTTGATCAAAGTCTTCCAGCTGGTAGGACTGCAATTCTGAATGGTGACATAATGTGCTCCTCCTGGAGACGTAGATGACCCTAATGCTAAGGCCCCTGCTCAATATGCTGTGAATGAACCTTCTTCCTGCTTGGGAACATATTAATCTCATTCATTTGTCAAAGTGTGTTTTTGAGCAGATTGTCTGGAGATACTTTAAAACATTATCTATACAGTAGATCCTCGCAGTCAACACTATAGTATCTCAGCTCAGTGGCGGCTTCAGTTGTAATGATCTGCAACCATGACCTGGCTCCTATAAAGCATTGTAAAGCACATCTTCGTATCATGTGCTCTCTGTTATGCTGGTCTTCCTAAAGATGAAAGTGCTTGCTACTCTAGTATATATTTCTAGTTTAATGTGATAATGAGGGTTGGCTGGATCAGTAAATGCCTATTTTTTTTAGTACTCTATCATCATATAAAAAAAAAACCATTAACAGAAGCCTACTTAATTATAATCCATAAATACCCAAGGTTGATGGCACTATCTGTTCTGCAAGTTGTGTGGCAATAATTGTCCACGATCTAGAGTTTTTGTGCACCATTGCTTTAAATGTAAAATACAGTTGGTTGACCAACTGCTTTACTCTCCTCTACCTCATTGAAAGTTTCAGGGAAAATGGCTTGTGTATCCAGTGTGCACATGACACTGCAGTCTGCAAATGAGAGCAAGAACTTAAATAAGGCTTGAAGGGCAGTTTTGCACTTTGATGGGATTTCTTCAATGCTACTATAAGCCAGGCCTGCACAACTCCAGTCCTCGAAGGCCGTAAACAGGCCAGGTTTTCAGGATATCCCGACTTCAGCAAAGCTGGCTCAATTAGTGGCTCAGTCATACTGAGACACTAATTAGCCAGCTGTGCTGAAGTAGGGATATCCTGAAAACCTGGCCTGTTTGCGGCCCTCGAGGACTGGAGTTGTGTAGGCCTGCTATAAGCGTTCATAAAAAAATCGCCGGGCCATTTAAATCGCCTGTTTTTGGAGCATTGCTATCATGTTATTCAGAAAGCCTCGATTACCTGTGATAGCAAAATTCCCAAACCGGGCGAGTAGCCGGCGACATGATGATCGCCTTTCTGAAAAGACCTTACACGGCGATTTCTTTCAGCTGCAGAGAGAGCTGCTGCAGAGAGAGCCGCCTCTCCCTGCACAAATCTCACCCAAAATTAATGTTTTTTTTTAAATAAAATTTTTAATACTAGTGTAGACGAGCAGGGGGTCTCCGTAGCAGAAACGCATTGATTTCAGGTCCGGTGACCCCTGCTTCCTGAGATACAGGCCCCGTTATGGGGTGCCGGTATCTCCGATGCATTTTATTCCCACGGTTACGTGACGTGGGACATTTAAATGCATAGGAGATAACGGCACCCCCCTGCTCATCTACACTAGTATTAAAATTTATATTAAAACAGCTGCTACCCACAATAACATTATAAACACAACAACACTAATACCCACCTCCTCTGCCCCCACATGATGGATACCAGTGGCCACGGGTGCCCGGGGTCATCAGGTAGTCCCTGTGGGTGTCTGGGGGCCCATGCGTGGTCCCTGTGGGTGTCTAGGGGCCCTTGGGTGGTTCCAAGGGTGTCCGTGGGTCCTCAGGTGGTCCCTGTGGGTGTTCAGGGGTCCTTGGGTGGTCCTAGGGGTGTCTGGGGGCCCTTGATGGTCCCTGTGGGTTTCTGGGGGGCCTCAGGTGGCCCCAGCAAGTGTCCAGGAGTCATCAAGTGGCCCTCACAGGTATCTACAGTCCTCCGGTGGTCCCTGCGGATGTTCAGGGGTCCTCAGGTGGTCCCCGCGGGAGTCTGGGGGCTCTCAGGTGGTGTCTGCAGGTCCCACTGGCCTGCGGTACCAATTCTTTGGCAAAAAAAGTGCAATATATTGCTTTAATTTATTAAATTGATTGGTTGGCCAGTGCTTTTATTTATTTAATTGTGGTGTTTAAGTGCTTGTGTATATCTTTTATTTTTGTGTTTTTTTTGGCTTTCATGCTTTTTTATTAGGGTGACCATTAACTGCTATAGTGGCTTATCAGGCCCATATTATATGCTATGATGTACCACTATGCCAATCAATGGGTATAGGATGGGTATAGTGGTCCCCTGGTGAGTGTTTAGGCCTCCCGGGTGGGTAGTGGAAGAGGTGGCTTAACCCCTTACTTAATTACTCTGTCCTGGGACCCCTTCTCTTTTCTCTCTACACACTCTCTCTAGGTGACCTAATCACATATTTTGGGTTTAAATATCACCTCTATGCTGACGACACACAAATTTACCTTTCAACCCCTGACCTTACACCTGCTATACAGACCAAAGTTTCTGAATGCCTCTCTGGAATATCATCCTGGATGGCCATCCGCCGACTGAAACTTAACATGGCAAAAACAGAGCTCCTTATACTACCTCCCAAACCTGGCCCTACTACATCCTTCCACATTGCTATTGGAAATACGATCATTCACCCAGTAGCCCAAGCACGCTGCCTAGGGGTCACACTTGATTCCTCTCTCTCATTCTCCTCTCATATTCAAAACGTTTCTAAAACTTGTCGCTTTTTCCTCCGCAATATCACAAAGATACGCCCTTTCCTCTGTTACTCAACTGCCAAAACTCTGACTCAGGCCCTCATTCTCTCACGTCTCGATTACTGCAACCTCCTGCTGTCCGGCCTTCCTACCTCTCACCTGTCTCCCCTACAATCTATCCTAAACACTGCTGCCAGAATCACTCTACTCTTTCCTAAATCTGTCTCAGCGTCTCCCCTGCTGAAATCCCTCTCCTGCCTTCCGATTAAATCGCGTATCTCACACTCAATTCTACTGCTCACTTTTAAAGCTTTACATTTTTCTACCCCTCATTACATCTCAGCCCTAATTTCTCGCTATGCACCATCACGACTCTTGCGTTCTTCTCAAGGATGTCTTCTTTCTACCCCCTTTGTATCTAAAGCTTTCTCCCGCCTTAAACCTTTCTCCCTTTCTGCCCCACACCTCTGGAATGCCCTTCCCCTCAATACCCGACTAGCCCCCTCGCTATCCACCTTTAAGACCCACCTTAAGACACATCTGCTTAAAGAAGCATATGAGTAGCACTGGATAATCATGGACACATGACACAAAGCTTGGCCCCCTGCAGACGCACTTACTAGTATTCCCTCCTACTGTCTCTGTACGTTCTCCCTACCTACCAATTAGATTGTAAGCTCCTCGGAGCAGGGACTCCTTCCTTAATGTTACTTTTACAGTATGTCTGAAGCACTTATTCCCATGATCTGTTATTTATATTTGTTATTTATATGACATTTATTACTACTGTGAAGCGCTATGTACATTTTATGGCGCTATACAAATAAAGACATACATACATACATGGAGAATGGATCATCAGGAAGCGCATACCATGTGGGAACATAAGAAAGAAAAGTGCTTTTTGTGCAATATTGTGCAAACAGTGTTGTGGAAAGTTGCTAGCACAGAATGTATACACAGGGTACTCACAAACGTGAGGTGGAGTATAGGCACATAAAGGTATCTTTATGGACTGGCTTCAGTCTCTGGTGCAAGGTGATGCCACAGCAAACAGATTCCCAGATGACCTTAGGGTAGGAAGACACTGGACATAGCGTAGACTGTAGGGCATTTAATAAAAGAGGTAGACAAAATTCAATCTACTCACATATTGATAGGTTAAAAACAGCATTTAGATCGCAATGATCTCAGCAATTCGCGCTCTTTTGCTTCCACCGGATGGGGCCTCACTCTCAGATCTCCCTCCTTCCTTTCTGTGAGGGTCACGGATGCGTTCTGGCGACCGGAAATGACGTCATCCGTATCCGAAGGTTCCGGTGGGGAGAGGCAACGTCACTCTACGCGTTTCACCGTTCTTGGTTTCATCAGGTGTCTACGGTGAAACGCGTAGAGTGACGTTGCCTCTCCCCACCGGAACCTTCGGATACGGATGACGTCATTTCCGGTCACCAGAACGCATCCGTGACCCGCACAGAAAGGAAGGAGGGAGACCTGAGAGTGAGGCCCCATCCGGTGGAAGCAAAAGAGCGCGAATTGCTGAGATCATTGCGATCTAAATGCTGTTTTTAACCTATCAATATGTGAGTAGATTGGATTTTGTCTACCTCTTTTATTAAATGCCCTACAGTCTACGCTATGTTCAGTGTCTTCCTACCCTAAGGTCATCTGGGAATCTGTTTGCTGTGGCATCACCTTGCACCAGAGACTGAAGCCAGTCCATAAAGATACCTTTATGTGCCTATACTCCACCTCACGTTTGTGAGTACCCTGTGTATACATTCTGTGCTAGCAACTTTCCACAACACTGTTTGCACAATATTGCACAAAAAGCACTTTTCTTTCTTATGTTCCCACATGGTATGCGCTTCCTGATGATCCATTCTCCATTTTCCATGAGGATTGAGAAAGCAATCCTAACCAGGTTACAGCTGCAATCGACCATTGTGTTTGTATAAGTATCATTTTTATCACCATTGTATTGAATATATCACTGTTATTATAAATGTATATGAGCGCCACTTTTGGTTAGTCACTTCACATACATACATACATACAATTACTGTATCGGCTATTAACCTCTAAGGTGATTAAGGGGTTGGGGCCATTAGATTGTATGTTTCCATGTATTCTTGCTGGCATCGGAGGACATGGACCTGCAGTATGCTGACGAGGACGCCCTTCATGATGGCAGGGGTAAGTAGAAAGGTTAATTTACTTTATTTATGCTGGCTGGCTAATGTTTTATTAATGGGCAAGTGCACTATTATCCATATTTGGATAATAGTTATTTTGCTCATTACTGTACTGTATGTATTAAGGGGGGGGGGATTTATTTCAATGTATTGCACTTTTTTTGACACAGGATTGGTACCACAGGCCAGCAGGGACCCACTGGGACCATCCGAGGGCCCCTAGACACCCACGGGAACCACCTGAGGACTCTCGGACATCCACGGGGACCACCTGATTAGCCTCGGACACCTGCGGGAACAACCTGAGGACCCCCGGACACCCACAGGGAACACCCATGGGGACAACCCAAGAGCCCCCAGACACCCACTGGGACAACCCGAGGGTCCCCAGACACCCAAGGGGACCACCCATGGCCCCCCAGAAACCTGCAGGGACCACCCAAGGGCTGCGATGCTGGGCTCATGCCTGTATCTCTGTTGCTGTGGGGGAGGATTGAAGGGAGCTGATCCCTGGCCGAGGAACTCAGAAACAGCTGACATCCCAGCAAAGGCTGCGTGAGCTCTCCTCCCCCTCGCTGCTTCTCTGCACATATAAACTGTTGCAGCTGCTGGGTGTAATCTTACGGGGTGGACCATCTTGGAGAAGGAAAGAAGCAGGGGAATCTCTGCTGTCGGCGGTCAGCGGTCCCGGCGAGCGGTGACGTCACATTCCGAAAGTGACGTTCGCGGAGCAGGAACCGAGGAGACTGTACGAGTAGAGTCGCGCCGTAGCAAAGACCCCTTTTCACATGCTGTTATTTCCTTCATAAGCCGTAAGCCTCCATTTGTCTTTAAATTGGATAAAATTGTTATTTTCTATCTACACTATGGTTGTTTTGTGCTTTCTCGAGAGTTGATGATTTATATACAACCCCTCCGGATTGGGCTGCATCACAGTTTTCACTTGATTTACATGCTCATTTTCCTGCTGCTTTTGTGAGTAGGAATTTGGAAGCTTTTACACATTTATTTACACTTTGGTCTTACAGTATTACACTATCCACTGTTTTCTTCTTTTTGAGCACTCGGCGACGCTCCCCTGGAACTTCACCCATACCACCCGAGGGCCCCCAGACACCCGATGGAAACATCCGAGGGCCCCCAGACTCCCACTGGGACAACCCGAGGACCCCTATACACACGCAAGTACCACCCAAGGTCCCCAGACACCTGTAGGGACCACCCAGGGGCCCCAGACACGTGTGGGGACCACCCAAGGGCCCCCAGACACCCACGAGGACCACCTGAAGACCCTGGACACCCGCACGAACCACCTGAAGACCCCCAGACACCTGCAGGGACAACCCAGGGGTACCACCCACAGGGACCACCCGAGGTCCCCCAGACATCCGCGGGGACCACCTAAGGACACCCGTGGCCTCTGGTATCAACCATGTGGGGTTGAGGAGGTGGGTATTAGTGTTTATTGTGGGTAGCTGTGGTGTGTGAAGGAGGTATTTGGCCCTTGGTGGGTAGTGGGAGGGTTTAACCCCTTGTTGCCTTAGCTGCTAAGGTAATGAAGTTGCCTGTAGAAGCATTTATATTGCATGGGATTCATGACGGGGGTCTCCAGATCTGATTTTAATGGATATCAGCTCCGCAGACTCCTGGCTTCAATCCGATGCAGAAAAAACGCAATTTTTTTTTTCAAAGTCCTGTATCGCCGCCTCTCAGCAGCTTCTCACCAGCCTCAAGCCAACTTTTTCTGGCGTGAGGATTTTGGGAGAAACTCGCCATTCTAGAGACGCGATAGGCCTTGATAACCTAATCATGGCTACTAGAATTGCACGAGTTTCATAACCTGCCGATAAGTGGCTTATCGCCGCTCACCCGGCAATTTTTTTATGACGGCTGAAATTTTTGCCAATTCATTCCTTTATCGCCCACTTATCGAGGCTTACTGAATAGCAGTAGGCATTTTGGCCAATAAGTGCTCGATAAGGGGTTTATGAACGCTTATAGCATAGGCCCCTTAGTGTTATATGAACCCGATGAGCTTGCTGATCACAGGTACTGAACATTGTGGCTGATCACACATTATGTATCTGGGTCCACAGGTGATCCTGTATGTCAATATCTTCTTAAATATGGCCGGCATTTAGTGGGATATTATTTATATGAATCATTTATTTGATCTGACCTTTCAATATAATATGAGAATATATTTAATCTATTTGAGCAATTTTAGGTTATACCATGACCACGACCATGTATATTACATGTGGATGTAGAAAATTGGTGAAAAATATTGTCTAACATGAACTTCCTGGGTAGCATGCAAGTCATTACTCACAAAGACCTCCCAAACTTTCTTGACTGGTTGATGTGGCAGACTGCCATAGAACATTTTTTAATTAAACAAATACGTTGAAGTAACCCCCTGCTCCAATCTATAACTTGTCTAGGTGATAAATAGCATGAATGCAGTGTATATCATGCAGTTTAATAACTAACTGATGGAAACATTTGTATAGGCCAAATGTGACAATGCTTGGAGAAAATATGGAGGTAGCAGGTCTGTTGAATGACTTGACCTAATGTGAGCACACAGTTATCGGTCAAACTGCAAATCTGAGTGCTGAAAATGGCTTAGGAAATGTACATACTGCATATAAATTCTCATTGTTCATCACATTAATTCTATTGACGAGACATGCCTCCCAACTTCCCTCTCGTATTGTAACCATGACATACCATACTTAACAAGGATCTAATTGTGTTCCCACTGTAACAGAACCAAAACACATGGCTTGTAACATAACTTTGACACTTACAGCACTCATGAGTTTGGACATGATGCAGTCCCTGAAAACATGTGTTAACCACTCCTCACAAGCAAATAGGCATAAAAGACACATCTTGACATAGATTATCATGTCTCATAGCTGTAACTATGTTTGTTAGCCAATTTTTTAATACGTGATGAAATTATTTTTTACACCAAAATCATCCAATGCAAAGTCTTTTTGTCTTAATTCCCAGATTGCCTCAGTTGGAGGTCAGGGGATTTATGTTAGATGCCTGACACACAGCTGTTGTTTTCCCAACAACTGGAATGTGATATAGACAACATATCATACATAAGAGAGACAAATATGTGTATTGCTCCTGGACTTTTTTGAGAGTGGAAACAAATGATTGTCATGCTACATGTAGAAGTACTGGAGCTTTTATATATTCATGTGGTGCTTCCTGAATTGTCTGTGAATCCTGATTTTGGTACAGTAGATCATGGAGTGGTCAACTCTAAAGAAGAAAATCATTCCTAATTTGTTGTACTTAATAGACAGGGAAGACTTATTTTATGATTAAACAATAAGTGAATGACTATATCTGGTAAACAAAATAAAAATGCCCAGTAATCATTAAAAATTGATACATATATAGTATGTATGTAGCTTGAAGCTGACAGTTCCAGGAAGTATTATATTTAAAAATAAAAAAAAGTGCCAAATGGTGTGATCAAATAATATTAAAGTTCTCAATTAATAAATGTATATGATAAAATAAAATAAAGGAAAAAATAAGTATTTGCCCAAATTCACTTTTCCTATGTTTTGCTCAGAAAAGTTTGACAATTTACAAGAAGGTTTCATAGAATTTTTTATGAGAGAGAGAGCGAGAGAGAGCGAGAGAGAGCGAGAGAGAGAGAGAGAGAGAGAGCGAGAGAGAGAGAGCGCGAGAGCGCGCGAGAGAGAGAGAGAGACTAAGACTAGAAATACATACAGTATGATATACTGTATAAATAGAATACTATAAGTATATTTTGTAATACTGGTGTTGGAGTACACAATTATGGTAAGTTTCTGCCTTCTTTATTTTCAGGTATAGTAAAAAAAAGTAAGATTGTGATAAAAAATGTGAAATATTGCATAATAGATAACATGGAGTTTTTATCTTTTAGTCTTTAACATGATTTCTAGAGTTTTAAGCGTAAACAGTTTACTTGCACTTGCTCATGCAGATCTTACTGATTATTTCTGGCAGTGTTGTATGGTCAACAGCTAATCTTGTTTAAACTACTACAATACTTGTATACCCTGCTCAATACCAATCTACATTGAGATTAGAAGATCTTAATTTTTGAATATGCTTCAGTCGCCTGTGTGTCTCCAATAATTGACATGACTGTTACCAAATACATTAGAATACAAATCTCTTTTCACTTATGGATGTGGGAAAATGTGATCCTGCATAATTTTTTTTTATCTAGAATTGGGAAAACCACAAACCTTACATAATGTTCCTTGCATGTTTAGTATATAGGGAAATCAGTGAACCATTTTCATACACTATCTGGTGTTTCATTGCCATGCTAAGAGGATTTGGGCCCTTAATATCCAGGCTAATAACTCACCCCAGTAATAGAACTGCTAACATTTACATGTACAAGTAAATTTAAAATGTGGGGTATTTTCTCCCAATGAAAAATGTATCTGGAAAAAATAAGAGATATAAACAGTCTACCGACATTCAATGCATTTTTCTATTTTCAATCAAAATGGTTTTTTTTTTTTTTAATTATAGTTCATCCTACTGTATGTCTCGCTTTTCCTGCTAACTCCAGAATTAAAAAAACTTAGAAGATAAAAATGATTAAAGTTTAGGAACACCTGCTTAGTGACAGGAAGGGCTTTAATTTTTACGGATCTGTTGCTGGGTTGCTGCCCATCACATCACTCCACCTTGTATCATTCTTCATGCAAAAATACTACCAAATATATCTATAGAGACACATACTGTATTACATAAATGAAGCTGTGAACACATATTTTGCCTGCACGGGGTCGGCATGCTAAGAATTTTTTAAAGGCCCAATTTGTTCACGCAATTGAAAGGATTTTGTGGTCACGTGAATGAACCAATCCCTGCAAATGCCCCATGATTTACATAAGAAAGGCATCTGTACTAAATGTTCACATACATTTCTTCATTGTACACCGTGTAGTCATACAGTGATCTGCCACCTGGTTGTGGTCCTTTTTATGTGGGAACATTAAACTAATTTTACTTGGAATGTCCAATGGTTTCTCAAGATGATGCACCTGATACTAAAAAGCAGTTCACAAGACTGCTTAGAAGATGAATTGATCTCCAGGGACATCTTCTGCTTTGTGTTACAGCCCATGGTTTTTCTTTTAGCTCCAGCTCATCTTTGACAACCTTCTGCTTCACATTTGGCATCCTTTGTGACTTCAACAAAATGAGTGGGGTTAAGAAGTCAAATGACTTCCTCACATGCTTCTGCCATTACCAAGGGTATTGTGGAAGTAGTATCTGGAAGTGAAGGCAATGATAGCACTGGTTACAACATAAGTGAAGAGCAGTTAAACCTTAACATGTCCAGGATTTCAAAGTAAAGTAGCAGGTTGTTTTTAACCCCCTGCACACCTTGTAAGTTAATGATGTTCCCTTAACAAAAACAAGGTGCATTTTGGTGTTGGTGCTTTTGGCATTGCATAAATGTATTGGTTTTACATCCTGTGTTCCTAACAAAGTGCAGTACTTTTGTTTAGGAACATTAGAACAGATTATATTCAAAAGAATTGCAACCCTTTGTATATTTGTATTGCCTGTAAGATTTTATGAAGCAGTGAGTTGAATAGAATTTGTTATAGGTGTATTTTGTCTTGAGCTTTTAAGACCTCACAAGTCTCCTCTCCAGATGTGCCTATTGATATGGATGTTTGCTATGGTGTGGTTTATCATGATACGTTACTGAACAAAAGAAGATTGAGATCTCTCTGGAAATGTATAAGAATTTACAACCAAACAGCACAGGCTGGTCAATCACTTTTCACAGATGACAGCTCTGAGTATTGCCTATAAATGTATTAAATATGATGAGATGACACAATACAGAATACCATTTATAGTAAGCTGACGGCTTTACAGTAAGTAAAAGGAAAAACAATAGCATACTACAATACAAAGCAAACCCTTTTCCCTTAAACAAAAAATATGCATTGTACATGTATAAATCTATAATGTAGGTACAGTATATCTTATTTATATAGCGCCCACAGTGTACTCAGCACATAGCAAAAGGGACAAAAACAGTACGGGGAATTAGAATACAATAAGTGTAACAAAGTAAGACCAGAGGAAAGGGAATCCCTGCCCCGAGGAGCTTACAATCTAAGTGGTATGTTGGGAGACTAACATGTTCTGGCAACTGTTGAAAGAAAACTCTGGGAGCTATTTTTTTGTGTGGTGTTAACTAGATATAAAGCTTTAGAGACATTTGTCAATTTAAAGCAGCAAATACTACTTTCCAACTTGTTTTCTTATTTTTTATATGTAAAGCATGTGACAATGTATCCTTCTAGATTCTTTCCTAAACTAGCAATAATTTGGTGCTCCTGAAGTAAATCTGTAAGCATCCTGATTGTGTACCTAACATAATGGCTGCTTCAGTTAGTGTTACTCAGCAGCTACAATGTATCCAGATATTACTAAGATAACATCTATTGTTACAGTTTACAGCTCAAACTGCTGGGAACATTTGCAACACATTATCCCAAACAGGAAAATGTTGCAAAGATCCCCCGCTGCTTGGGAGGTGGGCTAAAACCTGCTATAGAAATCAAAGGATACTTGAAAACTAATTAAAATGGCATTAAGAGTTGAATAAAAACAAAACAAACAAAAAAAACACACTATTATCTAATACTACAGAACTGATTAAAAAAAAAACACATATACAGTAAGATGTTCACATGTGTGAGACAAACAGCAAGGCACAAACTTTCTAACACAATCTACATTTGTTTTTCCCTCTTACAGAGTTTCTGTTCATCAAAACAATTAATCTATGGCTGGCTTTATGGTATTTGTCAAAATTAAATATGACACTCGAAGCTATTTTCCTATAATGTAGACTTTGAAAAGCCAATGCCACAAAGGTGCAAATTACAGTATTACACACCATTGTCTTTTTTGTTAATATTTTGGTATGTGCAAAAAACTTTGCAAACGTCTGAATTATTTCAATGTGAGTTTTTAAATGATTAGAATTTTTTTTTTAAATGCTTTCATCTGGATCACCAATGACAAACAGCTGCAGCGGCCGTTTTTGTAACAAATCACGCGTTGTGTACATCAGAATACCGATGTCATGACGCGGGATGTCTTCCGAGTGCGGCGAGTGCAGAAAATTGAATTTTAGAGTTCTGATTTTTAAACACCTTAAATTGACACAGTAGCACAGTACTGTACACATGGCAATTCATTCATTTCATTGCAGCCAAAGAAAAAGAATTATGTACTATTCTAGCAGAGGGGAACCAGAAGAAACATTTGGTACTCTGTGAATGTGGCTGGGAAAGAAGACTACACAGTAGATAGCAGTACTTTATTAGATGCATTATATGGCAGACCATCGCAGAGTTGGACCCAACTTGAAGCCACCCGGATTTTAACAAGTCTCCTGCTTAAAAATCAGTGTCACTGTTTTCAGAATCATACTCATTAAGCCACTCCTTCAGTCCTATTACACCTGTACTTCTGAGCAGCTGTGTCGGTGGCCCAGTGAGAACCCCCCTCCCCCCTTTTTACACACCTCCACACTTTCTCATTGTATTGTATTGTATGTCTTTATTTACATAGCGCCAAAAGTGTACTCAGCGCTTCACAAAGAATACAGTACAGGGAATTATAATAATACAGTAAGTGCAGAAAAATCAGACAATAGGAAAGGAAATCCCTGTCCCGAAGAGCTTACAATCTAAGGTGTTTGATGGGAGACTTACAGAGACAGCAGGTGAGGGAATAAGTGCTGTGTATGGCAGTGCTTGGCCACAATGGGTGGTAGGATTGGCCGAGTGTGGGATAGTAACCATGAGTGCAGGCTGTAGGGATGCTTAACTTGTGGGGTGAGTTTTAAGGTTAGTGAGTATTAGATCAGAAGTTAACACCATTAACAGGGGAAGAGATGACAGGGATGCATGGGTGAGTTCAGGTGTGGATGTCTGGGTTCAGGCCTAGGGGAGATCCCCAGCAGCAGGAAGGAGTAGATAGAGGGTGTGAATAGAGGATTTGTGTGGGATTTTTTTTATTGAGGGGTAAATCATTTGTTGAGAGAGAGGTGTATAAATAATGGTGCAGTGGAGAGTGGGGAAGTTGGAGAAAACAGAGATGTTCACAAAGGAGTGAGGAAACAGTAAACAGAAAAAAGAAATAGGGAGGGCATAGTGAGATGCAGGCGGAGAGATTCCAAGTTATTGGAGGATAGGAATGAGTACAAAGAATCAGAACATTTAGAAAATCAAGTTCTCACAGCTGCAGAGTTGTTGTTGCGCAGAGTCAAGATCTTCCTCCAATCTTCACCTCCAAATTAATTTCCCAAATTATCTCCACACTTTCAATGTTACACTTTAAGATGTTACACACAGTCTAAGTGTGTATAGCTACATTCGAAAGGCGATGGTAGCTAAGGAAACAAACCAGGACAAGGGGGCAAATAGTACTAAGGAAAATAACAGGACAAACTAACGTTGGCTACAAGTATTGCAGTGCTACATGCAAAGAGCAAGGTAAGCAGTGGAGAAATAATAAACAGGGTTTAATAGTGCAAAGGGAATACAAGACAACAAGAAGGTACAGTACCTGTAGACCTGCAGAGCTACTATAGGAGGCTGAATAAAAAGGAACAGGGAAAGTCGCAGCGCTAAGGAGAAAGAATAACCTGACTCCTGACTTAAACAGGAAGTAGACAAGAGGTGGGGTTTTATACCCAAACTAAGATGGCAGCTGAACTGTTCTAGTTCTTACTAGTTCTGGGCCTGAACCTACTCCTCTGTGTGCCCGTACAGGTCTACGAGGAGTCCTGCAGGAGGGAATCATGACAATAAGAGACACTTACAGAGGCCAGGCACTCTCCTTCGGCAATCAGTTTAATTGTTGTAGTGAAGAGCATGGGGCTTCTTTAACCTCAGGGCTCAGTGCAGTGGCACTGCCATCAAGCCGGCCCTTTTCTCACTCTTCCGCCCTCTGTCCCTCTTCCCCCTCTCTTACTCTCCCCGGTTTACACCCTTCCCCCTCTTTCTCTCACTCTTCTCCTCCTTTATCCCTCTCCTTGTCTTACAATCTTCCCCCTCTCTCACTTACTCTCACCCTTCCCCTCTCTCACTCTCCTCATCTTACACTCCCCTCTCACTCACTCCCCTTCCTCTCTCTCAACTCTCCACCACCCCAAATTTCACTCCCTACCACAATACTCCCACAATTCTCCTCTCCCCCACAATACATCCCTCCTTCCCTATAGCCCCACATTTCCCCCTCCCTCCCCCACAATTCCTCCCTCCCCCCACAATAGCCACACAATACACCTCTCCCACCAATAATACCCACAAAACTCCCTCCCCTCACAAAAAAAACACGCACTTTACCTTGGGGGGAGGCCTCCAGTGCTGGTGTCTGGATGCTGAAGTTGGTGCTAACTTTTAGTGCTTTCCAGTTGGGCCCCGCGCAGTCACTGGGCCCGGAACTTGTCCAATAAATCCCACGGCCCGCTTCTGAGCTTCTAAAGATGTAGGCAATTATTTACTAAGCAGTGCTACTCCATAACAAACAAGAAGACAATGTGCATCAGAGTTAACAGAGGCCTATTCAGCCTATTTATAGAAGCCCGAATACAATAATTATTCATCAACACATAATACAAAAAGTAACATGAACAACAAAGAATAAATGTGCCCCTACTCCTTAAGACACCTACCAGCATGGCTTAGTATGTATGACCCATTCACGTAGATGGCCTGCAGGGTGTGGTCTGGCATGGCAGGTGGGGTTGTAAGGTGTCTTCCAGGATGGAAGGTTTCTTATGGAGTAGCACTTCTCTACTCTAGACTAATGTGCAAATACTTTTTATACAATTATAATAAATATATACACAATGATATATAAACTGTATATTACACAACGTTTACTAATATTTTAGAAAATCGATGAATTAATTAGTATTAAGGTTATTTTATCTGAATGGAGTCACTTCTTTTAAAATGTGCTTTCTAATTCACTGATAGGACACATACGGTACTGTAGGGATTAATTAAAGTGCTGGTATAGGTTATCGCACCCGTTCCAGTGTTAACCCCATTAAAATCACTTGCCGGCACTTGAAAATTTGTTCCATAGGGCCTTATTCTATATTGTCTGAAGACATCTTTTGGGGATGTTTTTGGCCAAAAATCACTATTGAAGTCACTGGGAATTTGTAGCTGAAAATGGACCTGTCAGGCTCATAGCCTGGAACTGCCCAGTGCTCAGGCACATGCTTAGCCAAGTCAGTGAGGAACAATGTTTTCCTTTTTATCACTCCCAGATAAGTTAACACACTTTGAGGAATGGTGTCCAGAAGCTTCTCTCTGTCAATAACTCCTGAACATCACACCCTTTCGTTTCCAGAGGCAGCATTAAGGTGGCACTATTAGGGTGGACTGGCTTAATTCATTTTGTATTGGGTCTTGCCTGATCGGGCCCTGCCCTACATTACTGGGATCTGTAAAAGACATAAATGTGAACTCATGACTGTATTTTCTTTATAATGATGTAAGATGTTTCTGCTATTTTAATTTTTTTTTTTTTTGAGACTTGTGTTGTGTTCGAGACATATGACCAGGTTTTAGCAAGATCACTTATTATCCTGCCCCTCAGTTAACTCAGACTATATATATATATAACGGAAATAGTCCAGAATAAATATATACGTATATAACCTCCCAGTAGTGAGGCTGGGAAAAAAGAAGAAATAGTTGCGCCAAACTTGTATAATAGATGTAAAGCTATAGTCCCACACAAAGTGTAAACCTGCTGCCAGAGTCTCTATAGAGGGGATTCACAAACCTCTATGTTAAACAGTCTTTGGAAGCGGGGTGGATCCTCCCGCGCTTGTCTCCACTTGTGACTCAGGAATACATGTAAAATAAGGGAAAGGGGGTGAGGGGACACAATCAGGGGTACCAAGAGTGTAAAACATACTGGACACCTACAAGCTCCTATTAAACCCCCAAAATACCCACAACATATATATAAGCATATGAGTGTCAGAGGAGTGCTACTGAGCATGGCAATATGCATTAAAACCAGAGACATAACATAAAACACAGACAAAGCTCAGTTTTTAGCACATCTAGTGAGACTCATACACGGTACAGTGCCTAAATATATATGGACAAATATCTAATAAGTAAATGGTCTTTTAGTTTGACATTTTTGGCCAAAATTGTTGTAAGCCCCTGAGCCAACGCCAAGGCAGACCACATATGGCAACCTCCTACTTAATTTAAGCTCACCCCCTCCCACATTTAAATGGTTATGGGCTCACTCCATAGCATCTTCCACTCAGGGGAACTTGCCTGCTTGCAGTTTGGCTGTGACATCTCTAATACAGAGTGCTTTTCCTGGTAATGTACAGGTTAATAAAAGCTTCAGTCAGACAGAACTTTGCAGCTAATATTGACAGATTTACTATAAATCATTCTTCCTGTTATTAAACAGGTTATTAAGAATTTATATTAGCGTTAGGGACCCCTGATATGTGGTCTGCCTTGGCGTTGGCTCAGGGGCTTACAACAATTTTGGCCAAAAATGTCAAACTAAAAGACCATTTACTTATTAGATATTTGTCCATATATATTTAGGCACTGTACCGTGTATGAGTCTCACTAGATGTGCTAAAAACTGAGCTTTGTCTGTGTTTTATGTTATGTCTCTGGTTTTAATGTACCAAGAGTGTAGTAAGAAATATATAGCTGTATGTGAACATCACTGAGAAAGCATCTTGCGAAACGCATCTGACGGACTTTTGGGCATCACAGGCCACCATACTGAGGAGTGAAAGCATTATTCCAGTCTGGCCAGCACTACGACCGGAGCGCATGCGCGTGTGCAGAAGGCGGGAGCTGTGGAAAGGAGAAAGACAAACGGGAGGAAGTCCGGTCTGTGCACGAGTTCCGGGAGATCCCCCCTGCTGTTAAATCGCATCCTTACATACCATCTCACCAGCTGGAAACGGAAGCCACAAGAGACTACCAATCTTTTGGAAGGATGCTCTGTGGAGTCTGGAGACACCTCCTCTCTATGCCAATTAATATTGGCCGCTTGTGAGTTTTTAATCTCTATTTTATTTGTTGGTAATAAACAGTGTTACACTATGTTTCCCTTCTTTTCCCTATTTTGAGGAACTATCAAGAGCCCCCCCCCATCCCTAGTTGAAGATCTGTTGTCTAATGCAATATCCAGAGTCCTCTCAACTACCATAGAAGACCTCATATCCCCATGTAAGTGTGGTTAAATATACAGCTATATATTTGTTACTAAACTCTTGGTACCCCTGATTGTGTCCCCTCATCCCCTTTCCCTTATTTTACATGTACTCCTGAGTCACAAGTTGAGACAAGCGCCGGAGGATCCACCCCGCTTCCAGTAGTGAGGCTGAGCACTTGTGTAGCTGATCTCCAGGAGACCAGCTAGGTTAGGTAAGCCTTCCGATCAGAGAACAATTTTCTTTTATTCATAACATAGGATCCTCATTTCAGGAACTGCTGTTTTAAGGGCACTGCCATGATATTTATCAAATATTAAGGGAATGGCCAGATGTCCTTGCACACAGCTGTTGTTTTTGTTTAAATGTACTGTATGCAGCCTAATAATAGGACGTATGTTTATTCTTTCATCACGTTTTCATTTTACTTGTAATAAAGTTATGCAGCAACATATTCTATCCAAGCACTCCATATGCCAGGTATCCAATATTGAAGCTCCCTACCCAGAAAGTTTATAGAATGCAGTAATGTACAGTAACAGGGGAGTTATCCCTGTTCAGGTAATGTACCTCTAATCCAGCAGTGTGGTGGTTAACTGCTGGTAGTCAATTAACAAACACCACCTGCCTGATTAGATGGCTTAGAAAAGCCTGTCTTTTGGGACAGGAAGAGAGACTCCTTAGCTCACACCTGAGCTGAACTTGGAGACACTTGTCTTGAGCCCTGCCAGAAGAAACAGCAGAGCTGCTTTCAAGACACAGGGGAAATTTCTAAACCTGAACGCTGACACACCCTGAGGAAAAGGGAGCTGAACCAGGGACAGAGAAGAATTTCCATCCAAACCACAAGGAACAGATAAGACTTTCATTTATGAGGCTTCTTATATCTGCTTAATTCATGCTATATGTTTGGGGCTGGGAGACATGCTTATCTAAGGGAGTTGTGAACTGCATAGTATTTCACTAGAAATACTCCCAAGTGGATAGAAGCTTTGTTTACCCCTTGTTTGGATGGTTTCCTGATGTTAAGGAAAAGACGCAATAAAAGGCTTATTTAATTGCACTATAATCAGTCTCCCTTGCATACCTCTGTGAGCGTCCGCCTACATATGGTGTCCGAAGTGGGACGAGAGGTGGTCTTTGAAGTTAGAAAGGACCGGGGATTTGTTCTGTGAAATTTTTTTTTATGCTTTTTGCCTACAAACAGTCTGAGCAACTTAAAAAAAAAAAAAAAAATCTCATGCAGCAGAGATCAGAGTTAAAGTGATACACACCACTGCATTGAAACTTACAAAACCACAGATGGACTCTTTTCCCCAATCCCAAGAGGAGAGAGAGAGAGAGAGACTGCTGAAGCAGGTAAAACCTTATTTGCCTATCACAATAAAGTGTAATATGGTCGTTGAAATAGGAGGTTTGCCTTCCAGCCATAGTCAGGGTTCAAGAAGTGAGTTAGCCCTTGAAAGGGATAGTCATTTGTTATTTTCAAATGTTTAGCTGAAGCAGTGAATACAGATGGTGACCCATGAGCGGTACTGATTCTGCAAGTAAAGGCTGCCACACCGCATAGGACTACCAGTTGTGAATGGAGTATATGCAGAAAAATGTGAAAATTGATGCAAGACTGTGCTGAAGCAGGGCAATTTTCAGTAAACAAGTGCTGAGGGTAAAATTGCCCACTAGAAAAAAAGGAATTGCTGAACTGTGTAAAAGGTATCCCAAAGTGTGAAGAGTGAATGTCATAATACCCAAAGTTGAGACTGAACTCAAACAGACAATAACATTATTTGTCTGAAGCAGAGAGATTGTACCTAGCAAGTAAATGGTGTAAAGCAAACAGAAGTTTTTACCTAGCAACTACACATTCAGCATACCTAATGAGAGATTATACCTAGCAAGTAAATGGTGTAAAGCAAATAGACGTTTTAACCTAGCAACTGCACATCTTGTATACCTGATAAGAGAAAATGCATGCACAGTACTGCTGATATTTTAAAACTTGCCCAAGAAAGAAAAAGTCTACAGAGATGCCTGTGAGAGCTACGACCTCTACAAGCAAAATATGCCCACCTGTAGGACTACCACAATTGGGGGTTCTAGCAAATACAGTGGCAACAGCTGCAATAGTGCCTCCTGAGGTCAGGAAGAAAATTACACCTGATAGCCTAAAAATGGAGGACAAGATGCAGCGTTCCTGTAATGAACCCTACCCCACGGAAGAGTGGCCCTTCCAGTCCAATAAAGAGGAAGACATCTCTTACGGGGAACCCGAACAGAGTCACACCGACAAAACACCCCAAGAATGGTGGGGGGGCCTGAACTCGGCACAAACCGAAAAGACCGCTCCCTTTGATGACGAATATGATCAGCAGGACAAAGAGCGGGAGCAGTGGATCACCGAATATTTCCATCAGCTATTACAGTTGCAAGAAAAGCCGGGTGGATCCAGTGACGCTGCTAAAATTTCAAATGAAGATGGAGACCCCAGTATCCCTGAAGGGATAGGGTTATCCAAATCAAAAAGGCGGAAAAAGAAAAGCGGTTCTTCACTTACCGTGGAAGGAACAGACACGTCCGCAGATCCTGTGGAGGAAAAGGGGGCCCGAGTTGCCCTGCAGCCTAGAGAAAATGGAGAATTCGTCCCGCGGTTAACCGAATATCCAGAGGGCCCAAGGCAGAAGTCGTGTACCCCAAAGAAGTGTCTGTCCGGTGCCAACAGTGAGGAACCCTCAACCAACCATCCCAGGGAAGCGGAGCTGGAACCAGTGAGTGTCGATCCCTTGACCAGCCCTGAGGATGTCCTGAAAAATGCCAGGCGTGACTGTGATATACTCCGTGAACAATTGAAACAAAAGAAAGATGGTTACGCGGAGCTACTGAAAAATAACGTGAAGCTACAGGAACATGTGCTCGCAATGTACTCTGCAGCCAGGACAGAATTGGACAATCTCAAGACTGAGCTAGATACTGCAAATGCTACTATTTCCACCATGGATGAAAAGCAGAGCCAATCTGATAAAATGATGACTAAGCTGAAGCAGAAGTATGAGGAGGCACTAAAGCAGATGACAGTCTTTAAGCAAGAGGTTCACACTCTTCGCGTAGAGCTGAATGCCTCACAGCAGGAGGTCAACAATGTCCGGACAGAGGTGGACGTACTTCAGAAAGTGTTTCAAACACTCCGCAGAGCACTGGATGCCTCACATCATGAGACCAACAGCTGCCGCACAGATCTGGAAGTTTCCAGAAAGGAACTACACAGTCTCATTGAGGAGCTGGACATATCTAAAGAAACTATTGTCAATCTTGATACAGATCTCAAAGTCTCTCAGAAGGAGCTTCAGACCCTCAACCTAGAGAAGGAAGACACACCCAAGGAGACTGTCATTCTCAAAGCCGATGTGCGTAAATGGAACGAGGACTGCAAAGAGGCCCTGAATAGTACAGAGACTGAAAAAGGAGAAAATTCAAGATTAAAAAGAGAGAACTTATAACTGAAAGAAGAAAATTTTCAGTTGACAGACAAAGTCAAGGAAATGAATGAAAAGCTACATGAGCTCAAGGAAATAAATAGACTTTTGGAAGGTGAGAAGTTTGAACAGAGCACCGACTGCAGAACCAACTGCAAGGTCTCCGTACGCACCTCCAGAAGGCCGAGGAGAAGCAGCAAACTCTGCAGGAAGAAAATCTGCAGGCTGTTAAAGAATTTCAAGTGCTACAGGAACGTCTGATGTCCCAGTATGTCCCCGCAAAGCAGCATGAGAAACTGAAGGCTACCCTGAGTGCCACCAAAGCATCGCTAGAGGCCAAGCTTAGAACCCAGGTGATCCGGCACAAAAGGGAGCACAAGAAGGTCCAGAAACTAAAACAAGTAACTGTGGCCCGAGCAAAGAAATTCATAGTGCTTCACAATGCAATAAAAATGTGGAAGAAAACTCAGAGAAAGCAAAGCGTGCAGATAAATTCCCTGAGAAGAGACTTGCAAGACGCACTCAAAAAACAGGGATCTCTCGCGGATGAGATTACAGTCCTACAAGGACAAGTTTTGACCCTGACTAAGCGTCAGTATCCCACAGCCTCAAAAACCCATGAAGACAAGGGTACAGTGAGAGCTGGGAATACCGCTCATCTGAAAGACAAGGTTGCAAAATTTGAACCACCTAAACAAGCACTAGCAAAACCTTCAGCCACCCAACAGGCAACAAAAGAAGGTACACATGCTGAATCAAAACCAGAAGAATCCTTAGCTGTTGAAGCTGAAAAGATGGGACATTCTCTGGAAGTGGGTGTGGATTTGCAACTTAACCCCAAAGAGGCTGAACTAGCAACCCCATTGAGTGGGAAAAGGGCAGAGAGACAGCTTCAAGAGCGGAAAACTCAAAGGGCTGTTTTGAAACGCTCTGCAACTGCTGCCATACAGTATGCCTACAATAAGATGAGCACCCGACGCGAGGGAAATCTCATGACCGCGCATGTAGCAAAAAGACTATACTTAGAAAAAGTCCTCCTAGAGTGACTGAGGAGTTCTGATCTCAAGCACCTTCAGGAGGAGACACGAATAAACTGGAGGTAGGGCTCCAATCCCAGCAGGACTGAGGGTTCTCTTCCTCCATCCACTCTCATTCAAGTCACAGAGATATCTAGAATGAGAGTAGAAGGATGGGCTTTGGCCGTGGCAAGCCCGAGCTTCCCACAAACAGGGGAGGTATGTAACAGGGGAGTTATCCCTGTTCAGGTAATGTACCTCTAATCCAGCTGTGTGGTGGTTAACTGCTGGTAGTCAATTAACAAACACCACTTGCCTGATTAGATGGCTTAGAAAAGCCTGTCTTTTGAGACAGGAAGAGAGACTCCTTAGCTCACATCTGAGCTGAACTTGGAGACAGTCTTGAGCCCTGCCAGAAGAAACAGCAGAGCTGCTTTCAAGACACAGGGGAAACTTCTAAACCTGAACGCTGGCACACCCTGAGGAAAAGGGAGCTGAACCAGGGACAGAGAAGATTTTCCCTCCAAACCACAAGGAACAGATAAGACTTTCATTAATGAGACTTCTTATATCTGCTTAATTCATGCTATATGTTTGGGGCTGGGAGACATGCTTATCTAAGGGAGTTGTGAACTGCATAGTATTTCACTAGAAATAATCCCAAGTGAATAGAAGCTTTGTTTACCCCTTGTTTGGATGGTTTCCTGATGTTAAGGAAAAGGCACAATAAAAGGCTTATTTAATTGCACTATAATCAGTCTCCCTTGCATACCTCTGTGAGCGTCCGCCTACAAGTAAGAATTCTAAAGAAAGCGTGTTTGTGATAACCCCATACACAAGCTTTAGGAATTAAAACCGAAATTCAATTGTTTAAAAAATATAACTGAAGAGCTATTAAAAAAAAAATTCAAAATAAAAAACAGGGCATATTATCAAATGTTAAGCCAATAAAGTAGAGTTTTAAATCACAAAGTACAGTGTACTGCAGTTCATGGAAAGAAACTGAAATATGCTTTAGAAACTGGTGTTATTGTAGCATGTTGCTACCTATCCGAGGGCATGTTGACTTCATTTTATTCATGCAAGCATCACGCTGGAAAAATGTAGTCATGACAAGCAGTGAAAACAGTTTTTGTCATCCCTTTGTTTATTTAACATGCTGCTGCTTGAGAGTGACACTGCATGCAGAAAAACCTAAACCTGAAATGTTCAGTCTACTGAACATGTTAATGTTTGTCTCTGCTTCTAAGGCCAGGTCCCCAGTGGCCGCTGCGGCACGCACTACAACGTGCACTACGGCGTGCGCGCCACACACCACAGCACAGCCTCTCTAAGGCAGGCCCCAGTGGCTGTGTGTGAGGGCGTGCAAAGCGCTGTGACGCGTACGCTGGCAAGGAAGACAAGAAGGCAGCATGGAGCCCCTCAGCGACGGGACTCATGTCCGCTGGGGCCAGGCTCCCTCCTCTTCCCACCTAACCCCCCCCCTTGCGGGGTCCCCTCACCTGTAGCGCTAGGATGCGCATTGCCTCGACGTCCATACTGCTTCCCCTCCCTTCCGCTTGCGCACCCCCCCCCTTCCCCTCTTTCTTCCCACCATGCCACCGGGGGGGGGGGCTTAGGGGCTTTAAACTGAGCAGGGAGAGGGAAGGCAGTCTGGCACAGGAAGGAACTCCCACCCACCCGGCCCTATGTGTGATAAACATGACAGAGTTTAATTATATTGTGTATGCTGTATTTTTTCCCCCTTTCAGAATGTGGATAAAAGAAAGACTTGATGTTGACATACCTGAGGTGGACATTTTAAAGGCAGGTGTTGCCTTCGTCACGGCGGCTGTTGGGGGGGGTGAGTGCGCGGTAACCTTGTCAGGGGGGCTCTATGGTGCAGATAACCCCTAAAGCCTTCGGGTGGGGAGCGAGTGGGTAGTGCTCATTTGTGCGTGATTCCCTGAGCCCAGTATCGCTTAAAAGCCGGGCCAACGGGCGCCCGGCTTGGTGGGTGTGCGGGCCATGGTTGGGGTGCCAATGGCCTTTACCCGGGGGGAGAGCACGCTGGCTGAGGTAGCACTCACCAAGGTTTATTATTATTTGTGTAAATAAAGCCGTGGCCCTTGAACCTCCAGACCTTTGTTGTGTGTTTATTTATGTGTGTTAGGGGGGGGGGGGGGATCAGAGGGGGAGCTTCCTCGCAGGCTCCGAGGTCATGTTGTCTTCCACGTGATCATGTGGTCGGCGCTCACCAATGGAAGGGCAGATATGCCCCGTCATGGTTGCCCCCCCACCCGTCATGGCCCCGCACCCACACTCCCCTAGAACTCCCCTACAGACCGCCGATCGCGGCTTTAAACTGTGCACGCGCCACCAGGGTGCCAGGCGCGCATGCAGCAGTGAGGATGGGGGCCGTAGTTGTAGGCTCGCAGTAGAGATGTGTTACATTGTTGATGAAATTCACAAAACAGAACATTTTCAAAGTTAGAAAAAAAAAAAAAAAAACGAGTTTCAAAACGTTATGGGGCATATTCTAGTAGCTCTGAGTCGTTTGACATGGTCAGAAGTTTCAGAATAAAAATCGACAACGAGCCGTATTCCATATTACAAATTGCATAGTTGAATTAGCGCCGATAAAAAATGTCAAACAGCGCGGTTTAACAGATAGTCCGCGCACATTGCTCTTTTGTTTTATTTTTAGCGTGCGTCCAGATTTCTGCAATTTAAATGCAATAAAAATAAAAATGATGTCTTGCTGTGAGACTACTTTCTGAAAAGTGCGTCTACTGAAGATTTCAGTTGTTAAACTGATTTAAATGGTGGCGTGGAAGTCCTAGCCATACTTCAAAAACCAGCACCACCTGGTGATAAAGGAGAAATACTATCATCAAAGGAAGAAGTGCGTTAAGACCATATATAAATTGTTATATTTTAAAGCAGAGTAAACATAACCTCATGAGACAACACATCAAACACACTATATTAATTGGCCATTTTAAACAGTGTGCTGTGGGGAGTTTTGTCCCGATGAAGATGTAATTTTGCACAGAGACCTCGATTCTATAAGAAATTGGTTGTATTTCTCTTTATTAAGTGTGCTACTCTATCTTTGCTTTATTGGGTTCCACGTTTGTTGCAGAGGGACTGCAATAAATGTGCACCATGCATCTGCCATTCCTGTTTGAGTGCATCTCCACGCTCTAGAACGTTAAGTTACGGTTATAGGTAGTGGGTCTCACTTATGAAAATACAATATCATATACAAGTGTAAGGGGGTCACCCCCGGTTCCCCTGATTTTCCTTTGCCCCCTGCCTTACCCCTGTGGCAGTGGGGGAAGGGGACGGCGACTTCTCCCGGCAGGCACCGCCCTCTTGGTTTTGGCGCCAGCTTCGCCCATGCGCAGTAAAGATCGCGCACGCGGTCCCCATAGAAAAGAGCTTTGCCAAGGACTACAATTCCCAGCAGCCTCTGGGGACTGCACTTTCACCCTTGTCACAGGCAGCATTGAAGCCAATAGAGCTGGCAGATTCTCATGCTGCAGAGTTGCAACAATGTTGTGTGCAGACAGGGTTTTTGTCAGTTGCAGCACGTTGATCAGTCAGGAAGAAGCAGAGCAAGGAGGCAGACAAGGGAAGGAGGTAGGGTACGGGAGAGAGGGATCCCCTGTACTAGCCAGCACCCCCTTGGCCCAAGATAGCTCTAGTTATCCCATATAGTGAGTGTTGCCAGGGATGCCCTAGAGTAAGGGACCCTGTCACTCAGGTTAGTCAGTTGTTAGTGGGAGTCAGGACTGGGCCTCGTTAGGGGAGTAGGCAGATGCTTAACCCCTTAGGTCCCAGATAGGCTCTCCCTCTCCAGTGTATGGTGTATGTAGGATTGGTTGCTGTGTGTTGTCGCTGCATGTGCTGGGCGCAGTGCGTGCAGCGTGTGTGGATGTCTGCAGGCTGACGGTGTTAGCTGTGTGTCTGCTGCAGGCTGTTAGTATCTGGGAGTTAGTAGCTAGCTGTTAGGAGTAGCTATATGTTAGGGAGGATTAGGGACTTGGGTAGCTAGGGGAGTGGGGCAGGTTATTACTCCGCAGGCCCTAGGAGATTTCCCCAAGCCACCCCAGGTTGCGGTTCATCAGGGACAGGCCCTAGGTTAGGGTTCCTGTCACGTTAGGGTTAGTTAGGGATAGACAGGGATAGCGGCGGCTGCTGTTCCCGTGATTCGGTTGCTGTTACCGTGAGACGGTTGTGTTCCCGTGAAGCGGTGGGACCCTCGATGGGGTTCCTGGAGAAGTACCTGGAAAGGATCAGACGGATGCATCGCACGTCTGACCCTTTGAGAAGAGTGTTGCAGGCCCGAGCATCGGAGTGCTCGGAAGGTATTTCTACACATGTGCACCAACAGGCCTAACAGATAATTTAGTGACTGCGCAGTCACCCACGACCTCCGTAGGAGTGCGGGACATTGGGTGTGGGGGATTACAGGACACTGGGTGGGAACACCAGACATTGGGCCTGAGGTGATACGGTTAACAGGTTATGATGTTATGTAAATGTGATGATATTCTCCATGCATGTTAGTAAAGTCATATAGTTAATATACATGCTGTCTACGTGATTATTATTGTGATTGTCCTGCGAGGAACCACTCCCCCTCTGGTGGGAGCCATCGCAGGTGGAGGCGCTGCATCGTTGTAAGTGAGTACCCCTACTATAATTGCCCCAGGTTCCCCGTGGCGGAAGCTCAGCCCTCCTGCGAGCCAACAGGTAATGCACCACACCTATGGTAACCTTGTATGTTCCCTTGCACCCCACACTATATCTGCAATTGGGGGAGGGGAATACCCGTTACATTTGGAGGCGCTGCTGAGATAGACCTGGGGTGCCCGGTATATTTTTTTCTAAATTGTGCTATTTTTGGTTCGCCATGAAGAAGTCACGTGCTGATTTCCCGCTCGCGCGGGAAAATGTTGCAAACTGTCCGAGCTTGGCGGGAAACCCTAAGCTCCGCCCCCGCCAACTGAATAACTCTGTGCCGAGCCAGAGTCACTCCATGAAAGAGTGTGCTGCCCCTCCTTCAGATTCCACCAGGGGGAGCAAGCACTGTGAGCCTTCCTCCGTGACTGCTGTCTCCATCAAAGAAAGTACTGGGGGCAAAGAAAATTGCTCGCCGTCATATGGACTCTGGCCGACGAAGGCCGGGGCCGTATCCTTTTTGTTGTGTCCGTGTATGATAGAATCGTTGAGTCCGTCGGGTAGTATGAACTTTGCGGTTTTGACGTGCCTGATAAGAGGGCGGCTGGAAAACGCAAACGAGGATGGGTGCCGGGAATGTTTCTGTAACAACGGTGACTGCTCCTTTTGTAAATTGGCCTGGGGACGCATATGTGGCTGCTGCAGGATACCGACTCTGCAACCCGTGCCGTTGGCGGTTACAGGACAGTCCGAGGAAGAGGGCACTGTGGCCGACATAAATGAAATAGACTCTGGGTTTTCTGATGATGGTGATGAAACAGACTGTAAGGGAGTACACCCCAATGTGTATGTGTCCTGGCACGCGCCAGGAGTGAAAGCCCTTACATTAATGTGCACATGCCTGCAAAAAGCTTATGTCCAAGGAGCCGACCTATTTCAGCTACCGCTGGATTTCAAGACCGGCACCGTGGATGGAGAACTGAGCATACAGTATTTTAGCCCCACATGTGACTGTTCTAGAGCGGCATTGGCGTGGGAGCCTCAATGTGAAGATTGCGGTGCCTGGTTCTTAAAACCTATTGTGCCCCAGCCTGAAGAGCCGGTCAGTATAACTAACCCATCTACCCTTCTCATAGACATTTCGGAGGGCCAGTGCGCCCAAGTGAACCTTCTAGACCTGGTTCCTGAGCAGGAACCACAGAACCCGGATCAGCCCATCCTGGAGCCGAGCAACACGTTGGCGGAGGATCCGATCGTGATGTTGCCAGCGGACAAGGTTGAATTCCCATCGGTGGCGATGCGCCTACCGGCGAACCACCCCAGCAGTGAGACAGAGGAATCACAGGGTAAGGTGTATATACCCCCACCTTCTTCTAGTGAATCCAGCGACCCGTCACTTGTGGTGATGCGCCTGCCGGCGGACCACTTTAGTGACACCAATGAACACACTATCTCGACGAATGCAGAGCCTGCTGTGGGCCCGTGGGCCCTAGAGGAAGTGTGTCCCGATGTTGCAGACCCTGCTGTGGGCCCGTGTGCCCTACAATGGTCAGTCCAACCTACTACAGAGGTACCATCGGACCTAGGCTTGGGACCAGTACCTACAGACGACAAGGGTGAGTCGACTGCCCCAGGGGTATTGGGGGTGAGCCTCCAGGTGACCGCGGAGCACGATGGCTCCTTAAGTCTGGTTGCCCGGGCGAAGGGCTCCCCTCTGCATCGCGTCCTGGTGGAGGTGTCCTCATTGGAAGGTAGCTGTCCAGAGAAGAGAGTGGACCAGTGTCTACCGTCGATCCTTCCGGAAGAAGGGAAGCCCATCGTCAGCCAGCAGAGTGGTAAGGAACCCCCTTGTTCCCCACCGACTCCGATGGAGGTGGCCGTGAAGAAGGCCAAAGCTACGGTTCCTGAGCGGAGTGTGAGCCCGTGTGCTCTGACGCAAGTGGTCCCAGGACTGGGATCCAATGCTCCCGAAGTTCGAGTCAGTGAGTGGACTGTCCCAGAAGAATTGGGGACAGGTCCCGATACCGCCAAGGTGGGAACTGACAGCGTCCCCGAGGACCTGTTGGCCACCGTGAATCACCGCAGGGGTAAGGTGTCTACTCTTTCCCCCCTGCCAGGTGAAACCGAGACATTGTCCCGTGCTCGCTTCTCAGTGGAAGCCTCACAAAAATATGGGGACAAAGACTGTGTGGAGAGAGATCCAGGGAGACTGGCCTCCTTTAAGCCCAAAAAGGAGCGCCCCATTCCTCAGGTAGTGGACCGCGGGAAAGGTCCTGGCCTCCTGGTCTACCGCATCCCTGCCGCGGATGACCGGGTAAAGGCCTGCTTCAGAGACATTGTGCTACTCCTTCCACCAGGGGGAGGAAGTAGCGAGGAACCAGTGACTGTTGCCCTCCGGTGTGCTCTTCAGGAAATTTTTCTGGGGGAGGCTCACGGACGCAAAAGTGAGGTACCCCCACATGATCAGTTAGGGGCACCCCACAAATGGTCTCAGCTAGCCTCGGGTAGTATTGTGATGTGTTGTATATTCTCTGTACTGCATTTTTATTATGTAATGTTTGTGCATGATTACATCTGCTATCCAAGCGAGGACGTTGGAGTTCCACCAGGGGGAGAGTGTAAGGGGGTCACCCCCGGTTCCCCTGATTTTCCTTTGCCCCCTGCCTTACCCCTGTGGCAGTGGGGGAAGGGGACGGCGACTTCTCCCGGCAGGCACCGCCCTCTTGGTTTTGGCGCCAGCTTCGCCCATGCGCAGTAAAGATCGCGCACGCGGTCCCCATAGAAAAGAGCTTTGCCAAGGACTACAATTCCCAGCAGCCTCTGGGGACTGCACTTTCACCCTTGTCACAGGCAGCATTGAAGCCAATAGAGCTGGCAGATTCTCATGCTGCAGAGTTGCAACAATGTTGTGTGCAGACAGGGTTTTTGTCAGTTGCAGCATGTTGATCAGTCAGGAAGAAGCAGAGCAAGGAGGCAGACAAGGGAAGGAGGTAGGGTACGGGAGAGAGGGATCCCCTGTACTAGCCAGCACCCCCTTGGCCCAAGATAGCTCTAGTTATCCCATATAGTGAGTGTTGCCAGGGATGCCCTAGAGTAAGGGACCCTGTCACTCAGGTTAGTCAGTTGTTAGTGGGAGTCAGGACTGGGCCTCATTAGGGGAGTAGGCAGACGCTTAACCCCTTAGGTCCCAGATAGGCTCTCCCTCTCCAGTGTATGGTGTATGTAGGATTGGTTGCTGTGTGTTGTCGCTGCATGTGCTGGGCGCAGTGCGTGCAGCGTGTGTGGATGTCTGCAGGCTGACGGTGTTAGCTGTGTGTCTGCTGCAGGCTGTTAGTATCTGGGAGTTAGTAGCTAGCTGTTAGGAGTAGCTATATGTTAGGGAGGATTAGGGACTTGGGTAGCTAGGGGAGTGGGGCAGGTTATTACTCCGCAGGCCCTAGGAGATTTCCCCAAGCCACCCCAGGTTGCGGTTCATCAGGGACAGGCCCTAGGTTAGGGTTCCTGTCACGTTAGGGTTAGTTAGGGATAGACAGGGATAGCGGCGGCTGCTGTTCCTGTGATTCGGTTGCTGTTACCGTGAGACGGTTGTGTTCCCGTGAAGCGGTGGGACCCTCGTTGGGGTTCCTGGAGAAGTACCTGGAAAGGATCAGACGGATGCATCGCACGTCTGACCCTTTGAGAAGAGTGTTGCAGGCCCGAGCATCGGAGTGCTCGGAAGGTATTTCTACACATGTGCACCAACAGGCCTAACAGATAATTTAGTGACTGCGCAGTCACCCACGACCTCCGTAGGAGTGCGGGACATTGGGTGTGGGGGATTACAGGACACTGGGTGGGAACACCAGACATTGGGCCTGAGGTGATAAGGTTAACAGGTTATGATGTTATGTAAATGTGATGATATTCTCCATGCATGTTAGTAAAGTCATATAGTTAATATACATGCTGTCTACGTGATTATTATTGTGATTGTCCTGCGAGGAACCACTCCCCCTCTGGTGGGAGCCATCGCAGGTGGAGGCGCTGCATCGTTGTAAGTGAGTACCCCTACTATAATTGCCCCAGGTTCCCCGTGGCGGAAGCTCAGCCCTCCTGCGAGCCAACAGGTAATGCACCACACCTATGGTAACCTTGTATGTTCCCTTGCACCCCACACTATATCTGCAATTGGGGGAGGGGAATACCCGTTACATTTGGAGGCGCTGCTGAGATAGACCTGGGGTGCCCGGTATATTTTTTTCTAAATTGTGCTATTTTTGGTTCGCCATGAAGAAGTCACGTGCTGATTTCCCGCTCGCGCGGGAAAATGTTGCAAACTGTCCGAGCTTGGTGGGAAACCCTAAGCTCCGCCCCCGCCAACTGAATAACTCTGTGCCGAGCCAGAGTCACTCCATGAAAGAGTGTGCTGCCCCTCCTTCAGATTCCACCAGGGGGAGCAAGCACTGTGAGCCTTCCTCCGTGACTGCTGTCTCCATCAAAGAAAGTACTGGGGGCAAAGAAAATTGCTCGCCGTCATATGGACTCTGGCCGACGAAGGCCGGGGCCGTATCCTTTTTGTTGTGATTGTCCTGCGAGGAACCACTCCCCCTCTGGTGGGAGCCATCGCAGGTGGAGGCGCTGCATCGTTGTAAGTGAGTACCCCTACTATAATTGCCCCAGGTTCCCCGTGGCGGAAGCTCAGCCCTCCTGCGAGCCAACAGGTAATGCACCACACCTATGGTAACCTTGTATGTTCCCTTGCACCCCACACTATATCTGCAATTGGGGGTGGGGAATACCCGTTACACATGTAACACTCCTTATCCGGCACTAAAGGAGGTCACATTAGATTAGATATATACTGTGGCAGTGCTCAGTCTCTCATGCCTTTACAGGGTATTGTGTAGGTGCAGGTTGGACGTGAATGAACGGATAGGAACAAGACGGGAACCAGTAATCTGAGTGAGCCCACACAGTTAATGCCATAAAGAAACTAGAAGTCCCTAAAGAGGGGGCTACATACAGTTATTGCTTACAGGCATTAGTAACTTTAATTGCTAGTGAGTGCTCATGGGAACAAAACGTTTATTGAATGAGAAGCTTTAAACACACATCTGTCAAACATATTGACTAAAGGGTGTGCTATGGTTTTAAAGTCTCAAACTCACATTACAAGCAATGTCAGTTTGTACTACGTCAATCTTTACGCACTTCAATTAATAATGATCAGGAACAATACAAGTTTAGACCATACAGCAATTAAAGTAGTTGGATTAGGTTACAGGTTATTCTATATTCACCTCTAAGTATCAATATTCTTATGTTCAATCTTTCCTGTACTCAGGGCCCTCACCATCTGATGTTGGTGAGTCTATGAATGTGGCCGAATTGGCGGAGCCAAACACTGTGACACAACTGCTGTCAGCATTGGGCCCCCCAGCTGGGGCACTGTGTGCAGCCTCAGATGTTGCACCCCCATAAACAGAGAGGCAGGGAGTCATCTCAGCACTGGCATCGTTCTTAGAGACATCAGGAAAGCCGGTATCTCCGAACAATGATTCATGACTGTCGGAGTCATCACTGCAAGATTATGGCCATGGGTCAAAGTATTGTTAATGCCCTGATGAGCCACACAAACTAGCTGGTTTCTGTACTGCAGCAGGCCATAGATGTGATGCACCCTCACTCCCAATTCACAACACCATCCCAGTCAGCTGTCCTCACATCGACCTAGTGAACTAGCTAAGCAGCGTGGAGGGCAACGTCACCATTACAGGCGACACCAAAGGCACCATCAGTAGAGTGCTTAATGTTTGCTTGTTAAAGTTATACAGTTAGTTATTAAGTTTTCTTAAAAAACAAAAGGAGCATTTATCTTTTTGGGGGTACTTTTAATCACCGGTTTAATATAATTTACATGCTCTACAAATTCAACACAAATAATTATAAAAAGCAATGACTAAAGTCACATTATCACAGCACCATTATATGATTGCAATACGTAGTATGTGAGGAGAAGTTACACATCACGATGTTCACTTTATGTTAAACTGGTCATGAATGATGCCTAGATTCCACTTCTTAGTCAATAGTGTGTACGTTTTCTTAAGTGTAAGCCTCCATTTGTAGTATGTTTTAAGAATATATTTTTGCTGTCTACACTATTTGGTCTTTTTCCTTTTTCTTTGAGTTCAGTTGCTGGTAGTTGCTGCACATACACCACTGAACATCCACCCCTCTAAGTTGGATGACTGCTCCTTTTTTGCTACCCTAATGTGAGTAGCCATTTGTGAGCCTGCCTTATAACACAATATTTCACGACATTGCTATACTATGTGATGTTTTTTTACTTTACATGGCTGCAAGCTGCGCTTCTCTGGTCTTTTTTGGAAGAATTCTACATGCAAGACTTTTGAAACAGTCTTTCACCAAGGGTTGAGTGTGTCTGTTCAGCCTCTTATATCTGAGCACTTTATTTCACTGAATTTTGTCACTTATTTTGTCATTATATTTTGGCACCTATATATATATGTAGGCACTTATAATTTATGCACTTTAGTGGGTTTGTTAGAGCGCTATCAAGCACCTTCTCTGTCATAAGAAAGCCAATATTGCTGTATCAACGTACCGTAAATGACACTATATAGTTGTTTTGTGTAGCATAAACTCACAACTGCACACAGAGATTTAATAATGTTAACACAAATAACCAGTAATACTTTCATACAGATTCAGAATTAATATGTAAACATAGTTCAAATATATGAGTCAGGTGTCTCTCAGAAGCTGCCATTTAATATTTTGTTAATTTTAATTATTTCAAATTCAACATACATTTTGTGGCCTATAAATTAAGCTGCGTCGACGCCGCCGCTGACCGCGCTTAGCATGGTCAGCACAATCAATTTGAATCTGTCTGGCCATGCTCATACGGCGCAAGCGTGCCCTTGCACGTACGCTCGCGGGTGCTAGACGCTTGCCGGGATAGATAAAATTGAGTTTGAGGTGCTCTGAAGGGTCACATGACCTCCTCAGCCAATCAGAGCCAATCACTGTTAGGCCACGCCCCCGCTCGCGCTTACCGAAAAAGTTGCCGTACAGCCGAACGCTCATGCTTGGAGAGTTGGTGACGTCACTACTCTCAAGCATGAGCGCGGTCTGCGACACAGGGACAGAGCCTTAGAGTCCATTTTAAACAAGTCCTGTCTACTTTCATACATTTTATACCTAGCTTGGAGAAGAATGAATGAGGCTGTAAGAGCTACAGAAGACTCACACTCACAAATAGCATGCTGCATCAAAGGAGAATGTATCATTAATTATTCTCCATAACAAACATAAATAATATCAGAATTTCTCACTCCATCTTTGCCCTCTCTTCCTTCTCTCCCTCTATCACCCTCTTCATTCTCTCTCTCTCTGTGTCCCTATTCCTTCTCTCTCTGCAGGCTTTATTTAAACTGATTTTCATAACATTTGATTTATTGCGGCTACATAAGTCTGTGTGGTGTATAGTTCTTAGCAATTGGATGTTAGTGGTCTTGTGGCATACAAGTGGACCTGCCCTAAATAGAAGCTCGAGGAGTGTCAAAGCTTTACACTCTTCTGCTCCTCCTTACATCTCAGCCCTAATTCCATTCTATACACCATCCCGACTCTTGCGTTTTGCTCAAGGATATCTTCTCTCTACCTCCTTTGTATCTAAAACCCTCTCCCGCCTTAAACCTTTCTCACTGACTGCCCCACACCTCTGGAAAGCCCTTCCCCTCAATACCCAACTAACACCCTCTCTATCCACCTTTAAGACCCACCTTAAGACACACTTGCTTAAAGAAGCATATGAGTAGCACCGTGGATAATACTGGACACGTGATACATAAAGCTTTGCCCCCTGCAGACGCACTTACCAGAATTCCCTCTTACTGTCTCTGTACGTTCTTCCTACCTACCAATTAGATTGTAAGCTCCTCGGAGCAGGGACTCCTCATCCGAAATGTTACTTTTATGTCTGAAGCACTTATTCCCATGATCTGTTATTTGTATTAGTTGTTATTTATATGATTGTTGCGTGTATTACTACTGTAAAGCGCTATGTGCATTAGTGGCGCTATATAAAGACATACAATACAATACAATTGTTATTACATTGATCTTCACTTACATTACAATGACCTATTTCACTGTTCAAAAAGCATAAACCATTTAATAATGAATGCATTTGCTTTATTATGTCATGACGAGCTAACCACATTTACTGTCAATTGTCTGCCAACATTAACTGACCTTGTCCTACTTTTGATTGACCAGGAGCCTCACCAGAAGCTTCAAGGCATGAGTCCGCCTTATCTGTCTCACCACACATGTCCCCAATGCTCGACAGTGGGTCAGAAAATATACAGTAGAGGATGCTGAGCAGAGTGAGGAGTCTCCACAGCTGGCTGAACAGCCCATCGCAGAAGCAACACAGCCTGTGTCCCTGTATAACCCATTCAAGCTGCAGGGTCGGTGATCCTACAGATAAGCCAGAGGAACGTTTTTTCTCAAATCAAAATCTACATCACAGTGAACAAATACAAATACAAAGAGCTGTAACTGAAGATCTAAAAGCCATTAAAAAAAAGAACTGGCGGTCTGGCGGATACCAACGCTCTGCTCCAGACAGACAGAGAGACTTGCTGCTAGTTTACAACACATTAGATGGAATTTTGCAGCAGGGACCAGCTGGGTGGCGTGGATCAGCTCCATGCAGGGAAGACTCAAACACCACAGAATCCCTGAAATGAACCATGCCAGTGTAAAACAAGCCAAGTCTTCTCTGTTGGGTACACAAGTAAACGCAAGGCAAACGCCGGCTGCTCTGCCACTGACACTGGCTGCTGTGCCACAAAAGGCTGTAGGAGCAAAAGCAACAGGCCCAACAAGATCTAAATTAGGTTGTTAAAGGGACATAATAAATGTTGAAGGCAACATTTGGAATTGGTATAATGTTTATCCACATACATTCTGCTAAATAATTATAATAAAGGCTGCTGAACAAATCACTCCAAAAATTAGTACAACAATATCTGAGTAACAAGTATATGACAACCATCACCATGACATGTTTAAGATTAATTTGTCCATAGTAGAAAAATCTGTATGCACATTGTGCCAAATGAGTAGCAGAAAAAATAAATTACACATTTTCCGTTTAAAACCTAAATGGAACTAGCAAAACATTTTCCCCTTATGTATAAACAGAGCTGCCAACATTTGTATTATTTAGAAGAATGTGCTGTGAAAAATCTTTTTAGCTAATCTGCAACCTACAGTATAGCAAACGTCAAGAAGCATGCACTGATCCTTCACAATAAGATGTTTTCACTCTGGTTGGGGGTTAATGAACACCTCCTTAATGTTAAAATACTTATGCCAGTAGCACCATTAAACAAATAGATTTGTTTGCCAAGTACAACTCAACTCCCTTATAACGCTGTGCTTGGGGTCCAAAGAATCACATCACGTTATAAGCGGATCGTTTTAGAAATAATCTACACTTGTATGCATTGTACAATAACGTTTTTAAGATACCAATAACCGTGTTGTAAAGTATTCATAAATACGAAAATTGGGAGCCACGCTTACATCGCGTTATAAGCGGATTCGTGTTGTAACGGATCGCGTTATAACAGGGTTGAGCTGTATGTACATTAGTGTTCCATTTGGCACATACATGAAGGGTTTAGTTTAGTTAGCAAAGTTAGTGTTTGTTGGGGGAGAGGAGTCAATAGATAGCTACTGTAATTAAGCCATGTGCCTATTAATGATTAAACTAGGGATTTCACGTTTCACGATTTCACGACTTCACGACTGTGTTGCATGGAAGTAGTGGCTCAGTGAATACATGCACATACTGTGAAAACCATGACACTTTAGGAGAGCCTGGTTCAAAGCCTGGAGTGAGTTCCTTGTGACCGTGGACAAGTAACTTGATCTCACCAAAAATAAATTGTAAGCTCTACAGTGCAGGGGCTTGTGCCTGCCTAAATTATATTACAGTGCTCAGTACACTCTGAGTGCTATTTAAGATATTATTATTAATAATAATGGTAATATTATTATGTGAGAAAATACTTTCTATGTAATGTTTTGTGTATTGATATTTCCATAGGGTACCAAATAATTTCTAAAATGTACATCATGAATTCCACTGTAGTATAAAATGGCAAAAATGTAAAGAGAATACTTAATAATACATATAAAGTTAGTCAGTTCATGTTCTGGAGGCCTGTAAATGGTTGTGGGGCTTTAAATGATACAAATCCGCATCTATTGAGGCTATGTCAGCGTATGGTCGCGAGAATAAAAATGCGAGTTATTAGAAGCGGTTTTGCCTTTTCCAGTTAACGGAGCTACTAGAATTCAGCTTGTTAGCAAAAAATGCAAGTTGGAGCCTTTTTGGTCAAACTGATCGGATTTGCACAGCCGTAATGAAACTTCTAAAAAAGTATTTTCCGCACGGATTGGACATGGACTTAGAGAATAGCAAAATATATCAAAACAATTGGAAAGGATTTGCACAACTCGCAGCTACTAGAATATACCCCTATAAGTCAATGTGCAGGTCACGCAACATTTACACACTGCAATTTTTGCTAAAGTCTGGTAAAAATGTGGGAAACTAGCATTTTTTTAAATTTGAAATTTAAAAAAAAAATTGAAGCTGGCAACATTTCAGAGCACTGTCAAGCTTGCCAGTTTTTCCAGAGAACGCACAATTCAAAGAACTTTGCAAAGAAAATTCCTGAAGCACATTTGAAGACATTTGCACATCTCAAGTTTTCAGCAATTTCTCTGAGATCTATTTATACAGTTCAGTATGGTCCCACAAGGTGCAAACAGATGCCAATAAAAAAAACTTGTGAGGACTTAAGTATAATTATCCCTTAACAAGCAACTACATCTGCAAGAGATAATTTACTATTCAACTTTGACTAGACAAACAGATGGCAAAATTAATGGCAACATTTTTTTTGCCATTAAAATGATGCTGAAATAAGAATTTTCATCTTGCGTCTGTTAGTTTCATTGTAGGATATTGTGCATCTTTACTGCCCAAAGGAGTTAATAGTTTGGAGATGTTCAGTGAATACATAGAGGAGTTAAGCAACACATACATTCTATTACAGAAGCATAGATACGTTTACTTCCTAAAGCATAGTAATGAAAAAAATATATATACTGTATGTTTCTATGACTGTAAAAATGTTCTTGAATTTCAAATTCTTCCATTTACCTACAGTAGCTTATTTAGCCGTCTCACCCAAATCCCAATAAAACACAAATACTGATTTGGATGCAAAAATGGCCACAGTAACACACAGAACATCATTCAACATTCTGACACAAGTGAGACCAAAAATGGGGCCGCGCCACACCAAGAACATGAACGCTCTCAATACCATCCTGAAGACCCACATTAAAAATGTCCAGGCCTACATCTGTCAAATGAACCCCATCTTTCCTCGACAAATCTCTATTATCCCCTTCCAACTCTTTGTGCTTACGCCACCCACTTTCCTCACAAATTTGGAAATCATAGCATTTACCTTCCTACTACAGTACTACGTTAAACCCCTTTCCAGTTCCTCGCATCCCACCAGAAAATTCTTGGAATCCTTTCTGACCAGAAAGGCGCAGAGATGTGCTGCATGCCGGAGGGATGGGCGGAGTCAGCATAGGAAGGGCCACAAAAGAAAAGGATGACTAATCTAGAAAAGGCCAACACATCAATTGCCACCATGGATTAAAAGCAGAACAAGTCTGACAAACTGATTGCTAACCTAAAACAGAAATATAAGGAGGCTCTACAAGAGGTTCACGCTCTCAGCACAGAGGTGGAACACTCACACCAGGAGGGCCATGGTCTAAACACAGAGCTGGATTGGCTAGCCAATCCACCTGCCACTGCTGATTAAGCAGCTTGTGGGAGGCCACTCCCTCCTTTTTCAAGGTATATAATCTCCCAGTAAATTCACTTTTCACTCTACTTGCTTACATGTAAGTAGCTTCACTGGTATATACCAGTTTTTAACTGCACTAAGTTACATAAGCTTATGCTTAGTATATTAACCCCTTCAGGGTATATTTCACAGAACATTTTTATGCATTTAGCATAGGAACCTGCTATTGAGACTTACCTTGACGTTGGTTAGCAGGCTTTGCATTATTTGATCAAAGGATGTAACCAAAAGTCTCATTTGTCTTACAGATTTAGTTTGCACTATGTATATTTATTTCCCCATTCATTGCTATCCCAATGGAGAAGTGCAGGAATTCACTTTCTGTTTTTTTCACAGAGCTGGGTATGTTGAAGGAAACCCATGAGAATGCCCTGAGAGATTTAGAGACTGTAAAGAGAGTATGAAAGAGGAAAAAGCTGATTTGTCTGACCAGGTCAGTGAAGCAAAGGAGAAGCTTCACCAAGCAGAAAAAATGAAGGAACAATTGTCCCAGGAAAATTTAGAAGTACAGGCAGCACTGCAGAGCCAGCTGCAAGATCTGCGTGCTCATCTACAGGAGGCCAAGGAGAAGCAGTGGGTCCTGCAGGAAGAAAGTATCCAGGCTGCTAACAAAGTAAAAGTGCTGCAGGAGGGTCTGAGTACCCTGTGTGTCCCCGCAGAGCAGCATGAGGAGCTGAATGTCATGTTGAGCATCACAAGAGCATCGCTGGAGGTGGAGCTTAGAGCCCAGGTGACTCTGTATGAGAGGGAGCACGAGAAGTTCCAGAAACTAGAGCAAGAGCTGGAGAAGCAGAGAGGCTGCTCCATCCCCAAAAGTCAGTACACTCAGGAGAAAGAGGTGTGGAAATCGCAAGCAGCGGCGACCCTGGTGATGAAAAGCTCCAAAATATGAAGGATGCGCTGATGCAAACTCAGAGCAAGCACAAGACAATGTATTAATCAGACATGAGAGGGAAGTATAGCACGAAAGGTTACACAGCAGTTGATGAAGTTCCATTCTTAAAGTTGTTTATAGATTGTCAGAGCATGAAAGAAGGTAAATTCTCACAGGTGCAGACTTGATGATGAAATGCTGAATCCAGGTCTTCGTTTCTTGCTCACCTCCAAATCAACTCCGTTGTAATTCTTCAGACACTTTACATGTAACACTTATCATGTAGCACAGCCAGATACATTGGCCTAGCCAATTCAGGTTTACAAAATCACAAAATAAGAAAGGGAAGGAAGGGTTTTAACAAATTAAGACAGACAGATATACCAAAAGAGATGTTCATTTGATACATTTCTGATGCATTGGGGTGAGATTGATAGGAGAGGAGAGATCAGCTCAGAGACAGAAAGATATACCTGTGTAAAGAAATTATTTAGAATCTATTAATCCAGACATATGCATATATATTTAAATACATAGAAATGACGAAACTTCCAAAGATGATAACGCCACTGTAACTCTTCAGTTGTGACTTTTATCACATAGCACCGCCAAATAGGTATTTTGTTATTCCTTGTCATCCAGTTGAGTACCAACCTTGTCCAACAATAGTAATTTCTTCTCGCTATACCTGTATGTTTGTCCCACTGCAATTTATTTATTTACTTACTTACTTACTTACTTACTTACTTACTTACTTACTTACTTACTTACTTACTTACTTACTTACTTACTTATTTATTTACTTACTTATTTACCTGGAGAAGGAGTGGCTCAGTGAGTAACAACTGACTGGCACTGAGTTTGAAGCAGATGGAACCTGGTTCAAGTCCCTGCGTCAGCTCCTTGTGACCTTGGGCAAGTCACTTTATCTCCCTGTCCCTCATGCACCAAAAAATACACAGAATGTAAGCTCCACAGGGCAGGAACTGTGTCTGCAAAATGTCTCTATAAAGCTAGCAGCACTATACAAGAACAAACAATTACTAATTATTACAATGTAACAGGTTTGTGTTTGCTTCCAAGCCCATTCATTCTCTTTTCCCTTTTTCTTCGGGTAATACCCAGAATCCATGTCTCCATACTTTTTTTTCAGTTGTCTGACGCCTCTGAATTACTGTATCTTTGTATTTAGGATTTAATGTTCACATCCATACATGGGCGCAGGCAAAATACACTAATCAAACTCTTTCCTTGAGGCACAGTGGAAGGTTATCTTGAAAGAGTGTCTTTTTTCTTCCAAATACACTACATCTCATCTTCATTTTCCTATTGATTTAATTTGAAAGATATCCAACCATTGATACTTGCTGACAAAGATAAATATTGTTTTCAACTTCTAGTGCTATTCCATTTATTTCAATCTTTGTAGAAGTTACACATTTTTTTGAATATCGCTTTGGTCCTGATGTGATACTTATGGAATCTTCCCTCAAATCCTTATTTCCCTACTTCAAAATGGCAGGAAGATGCCAACGGGTGTCCAAGAAGATGTATAGTGGTGCTTGTGCTGGTAGATCTAACAATAATATGAAACCTTGAATAATATACCCAGCTAAAGAGGGAAAGGTACTTGTCATTATGCAAATGGGGCTGGCATGGCAAGTGATAATAATATAATAACTTTATTTATATAGTGCTTTTCTACCTGTGGGACTTAAAGTAAGGTGTCAAACCCTAAATATGGCACTAAAAAACAAAGGCCCCCATTCTCTGGAGGCTGGATTGTCCCTTGGCTTGGTAGAATTAAGGAAGAAGGCATGAAGGCAGAGGGTGCTAGGAATCCCCAGGGGTAAACCACCAGCTGTCATTTAAGCCTCAATCAGATTGGATTTCTTTGGAGAAGAATCTAATACCAGCTAAATGTTAAGCCCCTCTGGGATAACCATATGTATTAAAGGGGTTAAAGAGCATTCCACAGAGTTAACTACAGAGTAAAGCCCCTTCTCTAGTATGTTGTGAAGTAACTAGGCAGGGGCCTGATTACATCCTTTCTTCTGGAAGGTGCTGAGTTGGTCACCTGGTCCAGAATGACTCAGCAGAGATTAAGCTCCACCCCTTTTCTGCCTGGAGACAGGGAAGGAGATGAGAGATGAAAGTGCTAGACCCTCAGGTCTCTGGAGTAGGGACAGCAGAGGTGTCTCACCTGTATATAGTAATGTAAATACTGCAAGTAGCACAGTGTAGGCATCCCTTTCCTTGTTTTACAGATAGGAAAGTGCTCTTTGAAGTTAGGCTACCTAGTATAACAGAAGCAGAGAAGTACAGGCTCCCAGATGGGAGGCCTGTATCCCCTAGTGGTTACCCAAATAGTAGCCCTGGGGCAGCGAATAATGAGTGGGGCACACGTAAGAGGATTCACCCCTGCCACCTCAGCACTGAAGCACTGCATATGGGATGGGCAGCGCAGAACACCGAGATCAAAAACTCTCTTCTAAAGAGAGGAAAGGGTAGCCCAATTCTTTACTTGAGGACAAGTCACATTCAGTAAACTAAAATTTGAAAACACCCTAATAATATATAGAATCTCAGTTTAGACAAAAACTCCACACTTGGTAATAGGCAAATAATCAAAGTGATTACAATTATTTAAAGTGAACATGTGAGAACTATTTTGAAGCTGCATAACTAGGGGGAAGCAGTGAAACAGTGCCCAGAATTTTAATTAACCTGTCCTTCCACTAGTATCATATATTGACCGTATCCATGATGGTGAGTTAGCATCCACCTTTATATTTTTTTCCTTTTCCATTATTTCCTGAATAATATTGTGAAAGGTATCTTTTTGTATGGCAACAAAATTGAATTAGTTTTTAAATGCATATTTTCTTTTACTTAGTTCTAAATATGCCCCATGTCCCTTATACACATGTTTCAGAACTAATGAGTGTACATTTATATTTTATATTTTCTATGCTTTCCTCACCCCATACTGTAATTTGCTGTGCTCAAATTACCATCAGACAAAGACTTATAAGATTTTGTTGTCTGGAATATGGTTAATAAGCAGCATTAAAAGTTATTTATAGTTTCATACAGTAGTCACATACAGTAGTAGTTGAGGTTGAAAAAAGACATATATCCGTCAAGTTCAATCTATGCTAAATTTAGACGACCGATACTTTCTCCTATATCCGTACTTACAGTATATTGATCCAAAGGAAGGCAAACAAAAAACCCCAGTGACACATTATCCAATGATATCTCTTAAGGGGAAAAATAAATTCCTTCCTGACTCCAAGAATTGGCAATCAGATGACTCCCTGGATCAACATCCGTCCCATGTATACTTATAGGTATATCCCTGTCTAAAAAATATAAAAAACTGAGTAATGATCATATTATTGCACATTTAACCTTGGAAGATACACTTCAAACACGTTGTTTTTTAAAAAAAATAGTTTATTTGTCATTCAACATAATATCTATTCTATCTACTAAACTGGTTTCTGTTTACTGTTTATAAGCCACTTAAAAGCTGCTACCCTAAATTTATATGTGCTGCACAAAATGGTGCACGTGTTTACGGGAAACTCAAGCAAGAGGTGGCTTTAATGAACACTTAAACTAGTTGGAGACACATCTCTGGTAGTTCTGACCAGCTACAGCATAGCAATCGCAGTATTTACTAAACAGTGATAATATCTTTACAATGTTTGTGTGACCAAAATCCCATAGAGATTCTGATATATTTAAACTGTTCCATTGACACGACAGAAGGTCACAAAATGTTCATTTGCTGCAGCTGGTAATCAGAATGTCTCATAGTCAAATGTAATCACACACTGTAAAGTATTACGAATCGCTATAAACTGTTTTTTGTTTATGGTGTTCTAAAAAAGGTGACACTTACTTTGCAAAACAGAACACAAGCAAGAACCCATATATCTACTTTCACTGATACATAGGGGCCGATGCAGTAACTTGCGAGAAGGCTGAATTTGGTTGTTTTATTGAGAGATTGGCATGTAGTATGCAGTTGATGGCGGTATGTGTGCGAGTTACCTGAAAAACGGCATATGCAATTGTTGCCGGAAATCAAGCGCCGGCGGGGTGGCGAGAATGGCTATTTCGCCATATTAAGCAGCACTCAGAATTCAGTAGATGCCGAGTAAGATCTCGGGGGTGCGCGGGAGAAACTCCTTGCGAGAAAAGCGCCAAAAAGCTGCGGCACCAACAAGCAGGCGAGAGCCGAAAATTTCAGCTGCTAGTGACATTGTTGTGTCATTGTACTGTTGCTGCTGGCAGCGCAGCTTCAATTGTGTTACATGTCATTCAGAACCTGTTACATGTGTTGTTTATAATAAAATACATTATTAATGTTAGCCAAAGGTGTCTGTCTTGTGAATGACAAGAAGCAGGTATGTTCCTAAAACTATCTATTGAGGGACAGCGCTGTGAAAGCCTTGCTAATGTCACTAGCAGCAAGAAACACACTGCTGTGAGTAACAGAATGCGTCAAACTATCATGAGGTTATTTTTTCATGTTCAAAAGTTGCCGCCAAATTCTTCTTCAATACAGATACATGACGCAATCCCCCTCTTGCTGCATGCACGGGTTACAGTACACACAGCAACTCACTGACATGTAAGCTTTGCAACAGAGTCCAACACACAGACACAAATGTACATGTAATGTCACAAGACACATGCACACATGTATCACCTCTTGACATGTCAAAGAACAGAAGACACAACTGTAGCACTGCACCAGGTATGTTTCTAAAAGTATCTAATGAGGGACAGCAGTAAAAGGTTTGCTAATGTCAGTAACAGCAAGACAGTCACTACCGTGAGTAACTGAATGCTATAAGCAAGAAGGAGGTTTTTTTATTTATGTGCAGAGGTTGACGCCACATTCAAGTGAAATACGGATACATGCAGTCATCCGCCACTGACTGCAGGAACGCGCAACATGTGCAACTCACCAATTTCCCTCACAATCGCCATTTACTGCATTTAGCGGCAAATTCCCGCCAAACACAGGAGATTTAAGCGCGCTGCCGACACACACATATCGCAAGTTACTGCATCGGCCCCTATATGTGCAAAAGATATCACAAAGGCAGGATTCTTGTTTCAGAGGATAGAACATATGCGGCAGTTAATATGATTTTTGTACTGTCTCCATTCTTCCGTTTTTTCATAATAGTATGTGTTTTATCGATAGTGAGTATGCTTTGTGCTTTGATAGCTGACATGTTTCTGCGAATGTGTGTAGTTGCTGCCATGATTTTGCTCAAAATGTTTCCTGTTAGAGAGCTGGGGAATTGATGAGTTTACTGCATGTTTTTTATTTTAAGGTTTTATACTTCATTGGCCATCTCAACATCCAATAAACTAAATGTTATGCTTTATTGGGTTTTTGAGGTGCAAAGCCTGGGTAGGTAGATATAGTAACAATAACTATAATAGATAGTATTTTATTCTGTCAGTAACAAATATGAATGGTGTTCTGTATGAAAGTGTCCTGGTGGCAAAACTGGAGCCAAGGGGGTTACAAAAAATAGGACTAGATTTATTAAACCCACTATCCCATTACAATCAATGAAGCTTTTATTTGCTTTAATAGATCTGGTCTTATTTTTTGTCCAAGTTTTTTTTTTTTTAGCAGATTAGATTTTGATACATATACCCCACCATCTTAAACATATGGGACTGTGATACTGCAATATTATAAATATATCCCAAAATAGATATGTTAAGTGAATACCATGATAATTGAACCTGAGACCAGTGAACAGAGAACAGCAATATGAGTATGCTTGAGAAAGGGAGGGCAGAAGGAACAGGGAACATTACGGAAGGCTGGGATGATTGAAATACAATATCGTTCTAAACTATTTATCTGATAACATCATCTCACACAGGGCTAAGAATGCTCAGAAAAAAGGGAATTAAGGAGGACTAACGCAACATGTTCTTGATAATAGGATGTAAGAAACCAGATTCAGAATTCATTTTTCTTTTGACAATGAGCTTGTCTTATAGTATTTCTTTATTATTTTCTGTATTTTTGCTTGGCTACATTTGTAGGTGAAAAGTCTTAACTTTACGATACTTGTTTTTAGCTGGGGTAGTTACACTGTCATGTGATCTAAAACAATTTGAGAGTTAGATAGATAGTTTGTTTAGGGGATGTAAAGTAATGCATAAATGGTGTAGTTTGGTGGATGTATTGTTTCGGGCTATGACATGGTTTAATTTAGGGCAAGTTTGGGTTGGTGCCTGTAGAAGGACAGACAGATATTAGTCTGTAGATAACGGACGAGTGGAGGGAAAAATATACATTCATACTTATGTCTTTCAAGGCATGTATTGTCTAGAGGTGAAAGATGAAAAAAATCTGTGGTTAGTATGTATATGCTTAATTTCATTGTGTAATAATATTATGATGTAATAAATGTTTTTTTATTTTTGGTTTTATATTGCTGGTTCCATTAGTCCCTAGACTGCCTGACATGTTTGAAGGGACCATTGTAGTCATGTCTACTGTTCATATAGGTAGTGAGTGCACAATTGGGGTATCTTTGATCCCTCTTGGATCAACATCTAGATAGTACTGTATAGTGAGCATCTTTTCTTTTCTAACTGTAAACCTGAATGTTTTAGTTTTTTTAATAATGTTGACTATTTTAAAACTGACCTCTTCAATCCACCTTCCTAACCTATTAGGATCAAATGTGTGACAGGACCAAACTCCATGCTAACACCCCCTAACATTCACACCCCAACCTTAATGCTATACGGCTGGACCACACTCCATCCTGAGGCACACTCCATCCCACAATTTACCATTGCCTTATATTCCCTCGATATTGTAAACTGTCACAAGCAGGGCCTAACTACCTTTTGATCACACCCAAGCCCCTGAGGAAGCAAAGAGAGTCTTTGTAAAATGCATATGGTGATTTCCAGATTGACCAGTGCACCCTAATGACTCCAAATAGCTGCTGCAGCTCCCTGCATCTCCTCTTCTGTAATCGGAGAGTCAGCCCGGTGAAACTCGGAAGTGAATAGCCACTAGGGTGGGTGGAGTCTGTAGGCACAATTCCAAAGCACATTATCTAGCCATAAAGCTTCTAGCTCCTTTTTGTTTTGTTTTGTAAACAATTCTGAATCATTCTCCTGCAGCCTGGAAAATGACTGAATACAGTGTATATACAGAGTTAGTGGGGATTCAGTGTCAAGTGTAAGTGAGAAAAAAAAGATGGTAATTACAATTCCCTTAGAAATTCAAATATTGCAAAAAACTGGGTCTTTTAGTAAAGTCTCATACTGTAGGTGCAAAACTGAGGCAAAAAGAGGTGCAAAAAAGCACTCTATCCCTGAAAGAAGAAAATCGCATGGAAAGCTATGTGGATTTTTTTTCCGTTAATAGATCTGATGCTTCCGTCTTGCACTAGTTTTGTAGTTGGGAGACTTAGGGGCTCATTCATTAGTGATGAGTGGTTTATCTATATATATAAAACTGAAAAGTTTGTTTGCACAACAGTTTGTTGGCCGTGCCTCTAGAGAATCTGATTGGTCCGTCGATCCAGCAGCCGCCCCACGGCTCTCATTGGCTGTGGGGTGCGCTGACGTCTCTGACACACCTAGCTCATTGTCACACACACACAGACTCATACCTCCTGAGCCTGTCACCCCTGCGAACTGGGCAGACCCCAGAGACTCATACCTCCTGTGCCTATCACCCCTGCAGACTCCACATACCCCCTGCAGACTCCACATACCCGTCGCCTGACGAGCACACCCACCTTGGTAAGTTTCATCCACTTTACGCCCTCCCTCCGCCTGCGCCCTTTCCCCTCGCCGCACCCTCCCCCCCTCTTACCCCTCCCGAATTCTCACCCCTCTGGACTAATTGCAGCATGAATTATCTCTGTGCCCCATGCGGCCCGCAACGTGACCCCCCCTCTCACCCTTCTCGAATAATGGCCGCCTGCGTGTGCCCTTTCCCGCCACGCCGCCCACCCCCTCTCACCCCTCCGCAATAATGGCCGCCACCGCCCTTCTCACCCACTCAACACTTACCCCATATGGGTGAGGAGAGCGCCGGTGCACCAATATGGGGGGGGGGGGAGGGGGGAACAGCGCTGCCGGTGTGCCACCATGACAGGACACGTTACATTGCCGGGGGGGACCACCATACCGGAGCACCATTTCTCCCTGGAGCAGACAACACGCCGCCCTCTCACCCCTCAGGAATAATGGCGCGCCCTTTCCCACCACGCCACCCCCACTGAATAATGACCGCCTGCGTGTGCCCTTTTAATTCCCGCCTGCGTGCACCCCCCATCTCACCACTCCCTAATAAACCTCTCTGACCCCCATCCGCCACTAGCCGCCTCTCCCTCTCTCAACCCCTCCGGAATAATTTAACATATGTATGTGTCACTGATGCACCCACTTACCCTATTTCAACCACTTTCACAGCTCTCCCAGATCGACGCCTATAACCCGCACAACGGATTACCTATGGATCACCACCTAACTACCACTCCTACATCTGGAAGTCTCACCCCTCGACGCCTGCCGCCACAACCCCCTATCCCTCACACCTTTTACCCACTTTACCACCTGTACACCACCTTTCCTGCCTCTCCGCCTGCCACCAGTCACCCCCCCCCCACCCACCCTGAACGAGCCACCCCTCACACACCTGCCTATACCCCCTTCTTACCTACCCCTACAACCCACCTCTGACCCACCCGCCTACCCCCCTCTTACCTACCGTTCCTTGGTCGCACACCTTCACTCACCCCATCCAACCTATCAGCCTCCCTTCCCACCCCCTCTAATACACACAACTCCCACCCCCTCTTACCCACCCCTGCTCAATCAGACACTTACCCACCGCCTCTCACCAACCCTATAACTCCCACCTTTCAACCTCCCCCGCCACCCCCTCTGACCTACAGCACCCTCCGTCTCCCCCCTGTTACTCAAACCCGCCTCACACACCCCGCCGCCTCACAGCCTTCGCACTACACCTACGCCTACACATGCATTCACATCCAACAAACGCCTCATAACCACCCCACGCCTGCCAAAACGCACACCCGCCACCTAACGCCTCTCACACACCTGCTTCCCTCCGCACACACACCCGCTATGCCTACACGCGCCTTCACACCCACCCAGTGCCTCATAACCAGACGACGCCTACTGCAATGCACACCAACTAACGCCTCTCAAACACCTGCCGCCTACCAACAACACCCGCTGTGACACAACTCACCACTAAAATACCAACAAACTATACATGTCTATAAAACAGCTGTCAACACTTTCCCCTACAGAACAGGTAAGAGTTTTAAACACTGTATAACTATCTATACTACTACTGTATTACAGTTTACAAGATTATACTATACTCACACTTAATACTACAATTACAACATACTCTACCACCACTACACACACTGTCTATAACATTATAAACAGAACACCTATTACACTAAGTGTACACAACACAAAACATGCCTCTAAAAAAACGATCACACATTCAACCACTTCAGCACAGAAGCAAACAAAATCAATTACTACAAACTACACGCACTACACAAGACCATTACCCTACACTTGAACAACATACACAAACACCCTCACACACACTCCACCATGACACAACACCCACTACATCAACGCCAACACACTCCACTGAACACCATCAACCAACAACATCAACACCACCACAAACCACACACCACCAACAAGACACACCCGGCACATCACGTGCATCAAAAACACAAGATAAGCATCAAACACGACTTGCACAGCACAGAGACAGAGCAAAACAAAGAAGAGCAACACAAACACCACAGCAGCTTCAAAAAGACTCACAAAGAGACACTACTTAATGAGTGGCAGAGACTCCACTACAGCATAAAACACGCCTTGCAAAACAGAGAGAACGAGCTAGAACATCACGAGCGGCAGAAAATCCAGAACAGCATGAGACACGCATTGCAAAACAGAGATAACGAGCTACAACATCAAGAGCAGCACAAATAAGCCAACACCATGACACACCATTACAACAAACACACACTACATCAACGCCAACACACTCCACTGAACACCATCAACCAACAACATCAACACCACCACAAACCACACACCACCAACAAGACACACCCGGCACATCACGTGCATCAAAAACACAAGATAAGCATCAAACACGACTTGCACAGCACAGAGACAGAGCAAAACAAAGAAGAGCAACACAAACACCACAGCAGCTTCAAAAAGACTCACAAAGAGACACTACTTAATGAGTGGCAGAGACTCCACTACAGCATAAAACACGCCTTGCAAAACAGAGAGAACGAGCTAGAACATCACGAGCGGCAGAAAATCCAGAACAGCATGAGACACGCATTGCAAAACAGAGATAACGAGCTACAACATCAAGAGCAGCACAAATAAGCCAACACCATGACACACCATTACAACAAACACACACTACATCAACGCAGTCAGAAGACAAGCATCAAACACGACTTGCAAAACAGAGACAACGAGCTACAACATCACAAGCGGCAGAGACTTCACAACAGCATGAGACACGCCTTGCTAAACAGAGACAACAAGCTAGAACATCTAGAGCAGAACAACAACAACAAACACACACTACATCAACACACTCACAACATTACCATTTGTTACGCGCTGGTTTTCAATATAATCCTCACATCCAATACGATCAACATCCATATGTTAATATTGGACACATTACCACAATATGCCCTTACTGTCAAGCTACTGTAAGAAATTTCCAAATGAATCTGCTAGAATGTGCTGTAGAAATGGTAAAGTTCACCTACCACCTCTACAGCCACTCGCAAATGAGCTTCTTTCATACATGTCAGGAACTACTTCTGAATCAAAACATGTACTCCAAAACATACGTAAGTACAACTCCGGTTTTCAAATGACATCCTTTGGTGCTACATCTATAGTTGAACAAATAGGCTTTCAAACGACTTTCAAAGTACAAGGTCAAATTTAACCATAGGGCTGGATCTCTACTCCCATTACCGGATTAAAACCCAAAATTGTTACAAATTTACTTCATGGGGGATGAACAACAAGAAGCCGATCAACGATGCCATTCTATCCCCGGCATAAGACGTGATATTGTTTTATGCTTACAAAGGATCTTACATCAACACAACCATCTAACTAACACCTTCAAAACATCACTAGAACTCATGCCAACAGATGAATATAAAGTAGTTATCAACATGAACGTCGCTTTAATGCTCCTCAAATCAACCAAGTAGCTATTGTTATGGCAGGCGAACAATTTGATAAACGTGACATCATTCTTCAGAGGCGCCCTAATTCACTTCAACGCATTTCCGAAACACATCGCTCATATAATGCACTTCGATACCCACTCATATTTTGGAACGGTCACTTCAACATCATGCAAGTAGACCCAGCTTCACAAACACACACAAATAAAACGGTTTCAGCTATGGACTTCTACGCCTACAGAATCATAAGAGATGGATCACAAAACCACATCTTAAATTGTCGACAACTCTTTCATCAGTTTATTGTTGACATGTATGCAAAAATTTAAAGTGAACGTCTTCTATACATACGTTTACATCAAAACAACTACACGTTGATCAATACATACATCTCAGAGATGTTGCAGTAAACGATGGCAACGTTGACAACATTGGCAAAATCCTCATTCTACCTGCAACTTTCACAGGAACCCCTAGACACATGCACGAATATGCTCAAGACGTTATGTCATATGTTCGAGCATATGGACGGCCAGACTTCTTTATTACGTTTACATGTAATCCATCTTGGACACAAATAAAAGATTAACTTTATTTTGGACAGGCACCCAGCGATCGACACGACTTAATAGCCCGAGTCTTTCGTCAAAAGCTAGTTACATTAATGAACATCATCACTAAAAGGCATATTTTTGGAGAAACAAGATGCTGGATGTACTCTATTGAGTGGCAGAAACGAGGACTTCCACATGTGCATATTCTCATATTGCTAAAAGAAAAACTACATCCAATACAGTACATATCGATAACGTTATATCTGCAGAGTTGCCTAAGCCAGACGAAGACCCAATCCTATCTGCAGTACTCACAAAAAATATGATTCATGGACCATATGGAAACCTTAATCTTAATGCACCATGTATGAAGGAGGGCAAATGCACCAAAAAATATCCAAAACCATTTATTTCAGACACACAAACTGGAGATGATGGATATCCTCGCTATCGATGACGCGCTTCATCAGATGGTGGATACACAGCAACACTCAATATTCGAAGCAACAAAAATATACAAGTAGACAACAAATGGGTTGTTCCATATTCTCCACTTCTTTGTAAAAATTTTAGCGCACACATAAATGTAGAATACTGTAATTCCGTTAAATCTATTAAATACATTTGCAAGTATTTTAACAAGGGAAGCGACATGGCAATTTTTGGACTCACAAATGACAACATCCGCGACGAAGTATAAGATATATATATTTTTTATACACTTTATAATCATTATACTGTTTCTCAATACCAGTTGGGAAGATATATCAGTAGTAATGAAGCAGTTTGGAGGATTTTAAGCTTTCCTATTCACGAACGCCATCCAACCGTTGTTCACCTCACTGTTCATTTAGAAAACGGACAGAGAGTATACTTCACACCTCATAACGCAGAGGCACTTGCTGCTCAACCACCAAACAGTACTTTAACAGCCTTCTTTCTATTGTGTCATCACAACTCCTTTGCAAAGACATTACTATATCCTGACATTCCACAATATTACACTTGGAATACATCTACAAAAAATTTCAAGAAAAGAAAACATGGAGTACCTGTTCCAGGACAAGACGCCGTTGCAAGCGAAGCCTTAGGTCGGGTCTATACAATTCATCAAAACAACGCAGAATGTTTTTTTCTCAGAATGCTACTTCATACAGTTCCAGGACCAACTTCTTTTCAAGATCTCAAAACAGTCAACGGACAACTTTGTCAGACTTGTAGAGAAGCTTGTCAAAAGCTTGGTTTACAAGAAGATGATGAACACTGGAATACTACATTATCGGAAGCAGCATTACACTGTTTTCCGGATAAAATATGAAACCTTTTTGCCATTATACTCACCACCTGCCACCCATCCAACCCTAACACTCTATGGGAGACATATTGAGAAAACATGAGTGAAGATATACTTGACAAAGCACGGAGAGACAACCCAACACTAGATTTACAATTTTCGCCAGAAATGTTCAACGAGGTACTCATATTATGAGAAGATAAATGTCTAGCTAGCAATAACAAAACACTACTTCAGTTAGGTGTACAACCTCCCCACCGTGATCACCGAGATATACTTAATACATACCTTATGCGAGAGAGAAACTACAATATTGAACATCTAAGAACATATGTTGCATACAGAAAAACTATGTTAATCGCACAACAATTAACCACATATCATAACATCATGCATCACATCACTAAGGGAGAAGGTGAAATAATTTTTCTCGATGCCCAAGGAGGAACGGGAAAAACTTTTCTCATCAACTTACTCCTTGCCGAAATCAGAATGTAAAATCATATAGCACTTGCAATTGCATCATCTGGCATTGCAGCCACTCTTATGGATGGAGGAAGAACAGTACACTCAGCTATCAAATTACCTCTAAACATTGCCAATGAAGAAAACCCAACATGTAATATTACCAAAGCATCTGGTGAAGCACGCATACTACAAACTTGCAAACTCATTGTCTGGGATGAATGTACGATGGCTCACAAAAAATCACTTGAAGCCCTTGGTAGAACATTAAAGGACTTACGTAACGCTAATGAACTCATGGGAGGAGCAGTAGTAGTTTTAGCTGGTGATTTCCGACAAACACTTCCAGTAATACCAAGATCCACACCAGCAGACGAACTTCATGCATGCCTTAAAGCTTCGAATCTATGGCAACACATCAAAAATTATCCATTAACAACAAATATGCGAGTACAACGTTTAGGACAGTCAAGTGCACAAGATTTTGCTGACAACCTTCTTCAAATTGGTGAAGGTACTTTACCTACTTACTTACCATTAGGTGAAATGCATTTTCCACCCAATTTTTGCCACGTGAATCACTTACAGACCTCATACATCACGTCTATCCAAACATATTACAAAATTACACTAATCACCACTGGCTATGTGAACGAGCCATCCTTGCAGCTAAAAATACTTCTGTTAATGACATCAATAATCAAATTTAAGATATGCTTCCAGGCCCACTAACTCAATACAACTCCATGGATACGATCGTGGATAGCGATGAAGCCGTAAACTATCCCACACAATTCCTAAACTCACTAGACCCCCGGGAATGCCACCACATCGGCTTCGACTAAAAGTTGGATCACCCATCATGCTATTTCGCAATCTAAACACACCTAACCTTTGTAATGGAACAAGACTCTGCATCAAAACATTAATGCCCAACCTCATTGAAGCTACTATATTAACCGCAAAGGCCAAAGGAGAAGATATCTTCATCCCCGCATTCCACTGATTCCAACAGACATGCCCTTCACTTTCAAACGCCTACAATTCCCAGTCAGACTAGCCTTTGGTATCACCATCAACAAATCACAAGGACAGTCAATCAAGTGCACTGGTATCAACTTAGAATCACCATGTTTCTCCCATGGACAGTTATATGTGGCATGTTCTAGAGTTGGATCACCAAATGAGTTGTATATCTTTGCTCCAACTGGAACTACTAAAAATGTTGTTTATAAACAAGCATTACAATAAACACAGACTTTGCTCATATTTGCTCAGCTACATGTTCATTGTACTGTTGTTTGTTTACAAACAAACTTTTTTCAACAACAACATCATTCTTCTTTACATCCCGGGCAACGCCGGGTATATCAGCTAGTACTTTATAAATGTCATTGCTTGATGAAACGCTTCGGGTTGTGTGCTGGTGGCAGATAGATCGAGTAGCTGTCATGACATATATCACCTCCAAGTCAGCTCCAGAATGTAAGTTAGATCGGAAGCATTGTGCGGATTTTAAGACATCTCTAGAAGAACCGAGATTATTTGTCATACATACTTGGAAACGAGAGGCAACTCTCAATGTATTACAGTACTTCTTGGTAAAACATTTTTATGAATAAAAAAAAAATATTATATGACAAATGTTATATGTACTATACTTCTATGCACTCTTCCCAATTGTGACATTGAAATCAGCACATTTATAACAAATGGGTTGTAGATTAAACATCACTAGAGCTAAGAATACAGGCTTTGAAGTGTTATGTTTTTATATGTAATGACTGTTTGATTGATTGCTTGATTGATTAATTCAGTTCTCCCATGTTGGACTGTACAGTTAATGATCTCGGCTTGCTCACACTATCTCCAAACAGGGCAGCATCCAGCTACATTATATGGACCATTTCCAGGAATAAATACATAACTACAGTAGATTTCCCACGCCACAGAGATGAAATATTGTACATGTAAAATTAATACTACTATTATTTGTCCTGGTTTTTATAGCTTTCTATAGACACTTGCACAAACTCAGCCATTTCTCTTAAAACCACATGTCCAACTACAAAATATGAATGTGCTCGGCACAACAAAGCAGCATTCTACATTTCCATTCTCTGAGAATGTATAGAAGTGAAAAATGTGTAGGGGTCACAGGCAGACACAAAGACAGAGCCTGATGTTGTAAAGCTTCTGTAGCCTTTGTACCCCCTAAACAAGAAGGCTACCGGTGCTGCAGTTACCTGTTGACTCACAGGGGTCTAAGCCCCCCCCACGGGGAGCCTGGGTGATACAATTATAGTCTCGGTGCAGTACCTCCACCTGAGAGGGATCCCAACGTAGTGGGAGGAGCCCCTCACAGGAGCCAACAATAACACACACGATATAAAATGGCAATAACCTTTACTGCAACACATCGCATAACGATAATAATAATGGCTAATTAGGTACAGCTACCCACCAAGCCTCACATGGCCGTAACCCCACCACCGTGTTCACCACACCGTTCCCAAGAGTCCCACACTCCACCCCAATGTGAGAGACAGCCCTGCCCACAAGAATACGTGTAGAGTTTGTGCACTTTAGTGTAGTTAGGTACCTGCCGGGTGCTCCAGCACCCGGGCTCACCGACAACAAGGTAGATTGGATCAATCAATCCAGCGATGAAGTCTTCTGCGATAAGTCCGCCTCTGCGTGGAGTGGTATCCGGTTGAAGTATCCCACCGTGAAGATAGTCTATGTTCAGCAGCTGTCTGGTCCCAGACCACCTGTAATCAGGATGCAGCCGTGTCGTGACTGTGACGCTTGCTTATTATTGCTACAGAGGCAGTATCCCTATCTTATAGGCCTGTCCCTACAGCAACCACAAGCTGAGGTGAGTCGGGGCCTAGCTGGGACCTACTGGGGGTAATCTGGCATAGTACAGGAGTCCCAGACCCCTGCACACATACACCCTAATCTATCTGTGTCCCAGCTCCGACTGACTTGTCTGGCAGCGCGCAAAATGTATCTCTCTGGCCGCAGGGGATTGCTGCAGCCCTATTCGCTAGGACAGACCATGTGTTCTTGCAGCCCCAGTGGCTGTTGGGAGTTGTAGTTCCCGCGGAGCATATTCCCATAGCTGCAGCGTGCGCCTAGCATACTGCGCATGCGCGAACTGCAATGGCTGCCACGACTCCCTCTGTGCATGCGCCCGCACGCAAACATGGCAGCGCCCTGCTACGAGAGCCGCCGGCAACGTTATCGCCCTGCCACTAGCCCCCCAGCAACCGGCACCCACCCGGCGCATTCACTACCGCAGCGGAGCTAAGGGGGGGGGGAGGGTTGCAGAGGAAGCGGGGAGCCAGAGTGAACCTGGTTACACTGCATATAAATGTAATAAATATAGAAGTCCTAAACTTAGTGCACGTTAGTTAGATTTTCTAGCATAAAAGATTACAACAACAAAGTCTTAAGTGCATGTGTACATTATGTTCCTACAAATGAATTATGTACAACTATCAAATAATGTGATGGTTGAATATAAATTGCCAAGCCATGAATTAAAAAGAATGTCAACAACTTTCTATATTACAATTTGGATGAATAAAATAAACAAGATTTCATTACAATCTCTGTGGACGAGTTTATCTAGATAATGTATGATAACATTCTTTAATGGGGTAATGAAGGCTTTCTCAATTAGACATACTGTACACAATCTTAGCAAGCTCAAACCCCAGACCCACAGTATTGTATAGGTATATATTTATTTATGTTAATGAAAGTACTACTGGAAGAGTGACCTCAAAAATACAGCAATAGACAAAGAAGCCCCAATGGACATCCAATTTGACAAATAATTAATCTATATTTTTTCAATGTTTTCTTCTTCTCATGTATGGGTCATTTAATTCAATCCTTTGGCAAAAACACTTCAAGCCTGCAACAATATAGACGTAGACCCTATAAGCAGGTCATACGCTATCAATTTTGTATGGTCTTTCGTATTTCTTCCACTGCATAGAGCAGCGGTGTGCAAAATGGGGGGGAGAGGGGGAGCGCCCCCCAGGGGGGCGGGAGATTTTTCTTGGGGGGCACGGGCGGTTGCAGAGATCCTGCGCTCTACCCCAAGGCATTTAAATTAATGCCGGGGGAACGGGCGAGGCCTCTGCAACCTCTACTTACCGAGGTTCAGCCGGCCGCAGGACGTGTGACTATGGCAACGCGGCGTCAAATGGCGCAGCGGGGTCATGTGACGTCTTCGTTGCCACGGTAAAATTACGCCGCGGGTCACACGACGTGACGTCATTTGGCGCCGTGCGAGGTAAGTGGGGGGGCGCAGCAAAAAAAATTTACGCGCCCATGGCATAGAGAAAAGAGGAAGCAAACAATAATTTAGTAAATAGCATGGAATGTGTGACATGTACAGTATGCAGTGCCCAATTTAAGAGCACTACTGCACCGACACACTTTATTCGAGCAAATACCCAGTATGTACCTGGCAGATACCTGCAATGCGCCGCTCCTCACCTCTGACAAGCCCCGTTGCATTTGCCTTCCCAGCCTGGGTTCATGCCTGGCTGATGGGCGGCTGATCTGTTAAATGATAATGATTAGGATTTAATAGGCTGCAATGCTTCGCGTGTCTACCAGATGGCATAAATTCATGAATTGTAATGCAGTATATATATATATACTGTGCAGTATTGCAGCCAGCGGGAATAAAATGCTTCAATCCCTGCTTGGAAAATACCTCAATGCACTCGGGCAGAAAACAGTCACAAACCTCAATACACCCGGGTATACCCGAATTCGTGGGACTAGCCGAGCTCGAATAAAGTGTGTCGCCAGTGTACATGTGCTATAAGTGAGCTATAGTGCAGTTAAAACTGATTAAAAAAAAACATAAAAACCAGATGTGCCCTAATAAATATAGTACCAACACACACACACACACACACACACACACAGACACACACACACACACACACACACACACACACACACACACACACACACACACACACACACACACACACACACACACACACACACACACACACACACACACACATTATATTCTTCCCATGCTTATAGCTGCAGCAAAGGTCATCACCACCTTGCTCCTGGGGGAAGAAATAGACTACCTTTACATGGGCCTGTTGATTAAATTGAAGTGGGATGGACAAGCTTTAAGTAAGGAGGATGTGCCACAGTAATGAAGGCTTTATCAACATCTGGTCTACAAGAAAATAATAATAACTAGATGAACATATGGAAAAACTTTACAAAAATATAACATAAAAATGTTCTACTCTTGTTTGTCAATTGTATATGGATAGAAAATAGTATGCAATACTGTAAGGAGAAAGACACCTATGACTAAAGAAACAATGTCAAAAGCAACTTTATGGTATTTTTCTTGTAATTTCTCTAGTTAACTTGTATTTTTGGGTAACCACAATTTTTTTTACTGTATCAGGTGGTAGCTAAACAACATATAATATCAAACACAGAAAACTCGAGGTTGCCACCTTCAGGAACAGACTTAAAATTACAACCAGATAGCCATAGTTTTCCTTCATAGTTAACATGAAAGACAATCAACATTCTTACCATGAAGTTAAACTATGCTTCATACAGTACGTATGGAATACATATAACGGCAAGCAAAAAAGTACAAAAAAACTAAGAAATGTAAGTCACATTTTAATAAATACTGAGTGACCAATATTTTTGAAGAACTAAAAAGAAAATGTAGATAAGTCTAATATATATAATGTCTAAGAAAGCACAAGAAATGTTCAGAATTGTATGAGAGGTGTTTGAATTAGTCTCAAGAAGAACGATACTAAATGCTTGGCACAAAAATACTGAAACTTAAAACTGCACACAACAAAGTAAATACAGTCTGGAAAAATAAACAGCAACTAATAAATAGCTGGGTCAAAATACAATTTATTACACATAATAGAAAAGCCCTATAAACATATAATAACCCCTGAAATCATAGTCAAACATTACTATTCCAAAATTATTTTAAAAGATAAGGCTTATGGCTGGTACATATTTTCATATAGTGTCCCCATCCATAAAGGGCACTACTTCCAACTCTCTGCTGTTGCAATATAGTCAGAGGCGGAACTATTGATGGTTCAGCCGATTTAGCTGCATCTGGGCCCACAATTTTTACCGTCACACTACCATTGTCAAGCAGTGCCTTGTTGTATTGTGAGGTATTGAGCTTTGTTCATGTAATTGCACTGGGTCCCACAATTCACTTGTTCCACCATTGATGAGAGTATTCACATATTTAAGGTAAAAGAGATCCAAAAGCTGATTTCATAAATATGCAGAATAAGTCTGTGCTGGCAATCTCAGGTTGTAGAGGAACTTGTGTTGCAACAGTAGTAATAGGAAATATCTCACCCATGTACTGCCTGATGCCGCTCCATAATGTGGATACCTGTAGTAGAAAATGTGGGACAACACTTCTGCGGTTCCGTACATGCACTCCTAATGGGAAGCACTTCTGCCGAATAGAAGCCCTTCTCACAGGCTTGCTCACTACACTGGAACAGCAGAGAGTTGGACTTGATGCTCTTTATGTATGGAACACTCTTTGTGAATATGTACCAGCAGTAGTCCATTAACTTTTGTTACTATGCCATGACTATTTTTGCTTAATATTTGTCCCCTATACCCCCCACCCCCCCCCCCCCCAACGGAGATTTGCTGGTCTTATGGTGTCAGTTGTGCTGTGGTGCTCACCTGTTGGTTCTCAGGAGGCTGAGTCTCCGCAATGTTATAGGGAGTGGGACACAAGATAGTCTTTAGTGATGGTGCAGTGCCTCCATCCTTCGGGGTTACTGCCATAGGCAGGGGTTTATCCCCACAGAAACTTCCATGATGTTAATAAAGGAGTCTGGAGTACCACAGGTCAATGCAACAGATTTTTTGCAACTGAACTTAAATGAACAGAACATAACAGAACTGGAACATAACACAGCTGGTCCCTCTTCTACCAGTATTCCAGCCCATTGGTACCATCCCTTCCCTGGGGAGGACATGACTAGTCACCCTAGGAACTTGATGCCCCAGGCTAGTCTGAGTTTCCATTACCTCTTAGGGGCAAGGCAGGATACAGCACTCTCTGCGCCCAGAGATAATCCCTAGCCCATGGCTAGGGCTGAGCAGAACCCCACCCTCTCCCCTAAGGGATCAGGCAGAACTCCTCCACATTGAAGGGGGCAAACCTTTTACCGGGATGTGCCCCACTCCTAAGCCCCATTAACTGGGCAGTGCCACTGGGGTAAGCCCACCCCCCTGGCATGTGCCCCAACGGTTTCCAGGCACCTGCCTGAAAACAGCAACAATGTTCAATACAGGGGATGAGGCTCACATGCTGGGCCATGCAAGTGGGGTTTAACCCTGGCACTGCCTGCTCCTACCAGGACTTATTGTACTAGGGTATAGAATTTAGTAGCCAGAGGTTACTTGGCTACACACTATTACTGTAATTAGTTCAGGTTTACCAGACATTTTTACTTGTAGGCAGACTTTGTTGAGTGGGCAGATACAAAAGACTGCTCCTAAAAGTTTAACTGAGCTTATTTCCTTGGACTTGAAAATAACAGACTCCAGACTTTTGCCTACAGACACATGAATGCATGTTGTAATATTTTGCACAAAAGTCAGATTAAGCTGTATCAGTTTTTTCACTGACTATGACTGTCAGTTCTTCCACTTATATGGCATGCTGGACACAGTTTACCGTTTTTCACACTGAATAGATCAATTTACCATGTTCATACAGTATTCCAATGGTATGATTTAGTTCTGAACATCATTAGGCTCTTTGAGCAGATGTTATAAGGAACTGGCCAGACACCAAGTATGAAATAGTTACAGCCATAAATTCATAGACAGCTGGTTGCCCTCCACGACGTTGTGCCACCATGATGAAGGGGATATGATAATTTCTACTGTAAACATGCTTTTATTTCATGCCTACATATTTAATTTCATAGATATTTATGGGAAGTTAGTGAGGTCTTGGGAGTCCACCTTAAAGCACCTTCTTCTAGATTGTGAATAATGAATTCTGTTTTCACTTTTATAGTAATTCCTTGAAAACGTAAGCAGTAAATGATTTCAGCCAGCAATTAATGCAACAACGTACAGTAAATATATACTGTACCCTTACTCACATACATCGTTTCTTCAGTAAACTTTATTTTTTATGGAGTAAAGTTTGAGTAGAAGTACATTTAATACAATCTGTAATACCGTAGGTGTACTTGAAAAAGAGAGGTACAGTAGGATGTTTTGAAAACTCTGTACAATATCTTTCAACACAAAAATGTCAAAATTCTACCACTACAGTACATTATATTGGCTAGTAGAGATTTATTAGGATTAATGAACAAATAGAACAACTGTTTCACTTGAACCAAAGTTCAGTGGGATTCATCTTACATAGAATTTTGTGTTTAGATTATAGTATTCTTATATGGTGATATACACAAAGGATAGGCTGAGATATTCTCTAAGATCAAATAGCAGAGCAAAAGTTTGTAAGAAGCTATTACTAGAGACATGGTGGATTGGCTTTATTTTACAGTATGTAGGGTTTTGAATCACATATATAATCAAAACTTTTATGGGCGTAGTCCCACTTGCTCTCATAAAATATTTTAGAAACAACTTAATGTAATTAATTTTCTTAAATAAATGCAATCAACCTTAAATATAAAAAGAACATATCTGCTGCTAGGAAGAATACAGATCAATCAAGCATTTTCTTCACTTTTTGTCTGCTTTTTCCTGGTCATTGGACCAAACAAGAGAAATAGAAGGCACTTTGAAAGGTGGTAGTTATCAACAAACTTCCATCAGACAAAAGAAATAGAGTTGAACTTTCCCAAGGACATACAAAGACCTGAAAATCTTGATCCATAGAGTAATATCGGATGATACAACAGCATCCAAAATGGTCGGGGCATCAATACTAATAGTATTACAGATACAGTGTACATGTATTTCATCTCCTGGTTACAGTTCTTCACCTGAAGAACAACAAAGAAGGCACCATACTGTAAATAATGTTTCTGTCTTTAACCGATAAGGTCTAGAATCCACTCAGAGTAATGTTGATGAGGAAATAGTAAAGTGAACTAAATAAAAATTGGGCTGTACCATCTATGGTAGCATCTATCTATGAGGAAATCCTCAGCGAGTGCAATTAGTAGAGTTCTTTTTGACCCCTCTTGGGTCTTATTTAAGTAATAATCCCCGAAGAACAGGGCATTGAGGGGGGGAAAGGGATGAGGGGGGAGAAGTGTGGGGGAGGGAGGGGGGAATGGAATAATAGAAGAATTACAGAATAAAATAGGAGCTAGTGCTGTATAAAGCACATTTGAGGTGGCAAGTAAGTGAATGAGAAGTGCAAAGAGTAGCCACAGGCCTAAACTAACCACATGCTTAGCTGAGTACTGTCGGTGAGATTTTAAGTGTGACTTGCTGCTTGATGGGGAGGGATATGGATTGGTGAATGCTGGGAGATGCACAGGTAGGGAGCCACCAGTAAGAACATTTTCAAATGCGAGAGTGTTGTAGAGTCAAATGGAGCAAAGCGCAGACAGCCTTCAGCAGAGCGTAGGGGGGCAAGAAAGGGTATAGCAGAACATTAGATATAAGACATAAAAGGGGGTAGAAGAATGTAGATCTTTAAAGGAGATAAGTAGAATGTATACTGTAGTTAATGTCAAATTTGATTGGGAGCCATTGAAGGGATGTCAGGAGTAGAGGAGTAGAGACAGACCTAGAACAGTGTGGGGTTGAGAGGCAGGAAGGTTAAATAGGAGGTTGCAATAGTCAAGTTGAAAGACATTGAGGGATGCATGAGTTTAAGTTGGAAAAAGACAGAGGAATGGACAGATTCTCACAAGAAGAGGAAAGATTTAACATCAATTTGAACATGTAAGGAGACAGAGAGGGAGAAGTCAAATATTAAACCTTGAATGCATGCTTGGGAGATTGGACGAATGGTAGTGTTATTGACTAGAATAGAAAATTAAATTTCAGGCAAAGGAGGGCCATCCAGCATGAAATAGCAGACAATCAGTGTCTTGGAACTGGATGTCAGGAGGAAGGTTATAGATTGAAAATACAGTAGTCTGTCATCTGCATAGAGGTGATATTTGGAACCAAATGAGCTAATAAAATCACAAGTGAGAGTGTATATATGTAGAAAAGGACTGGACCCAGGACACAGCCCTGAGGCACACCATCAGAAAGGGCAACAAAAGAAGAGAAAGAGTCTGGAGGGCAATAAAGATACTGAAGGGGCAATTGGAAAGATAAGAGGAGAACCAGGAGAGGTACATGGCTATATTTAAAGGGGGAAACATGATCAAATGTGTGGTTTTGGGGGAGGGGGTGACTATTGCATGTTTAAAAGCAGAGGAAAGGTGACTGTGTAGAGTAAGGAGTAGAAAACATGTGTATACTATTGGAAGCAGAGTGGGAGTAAGAGAATGGATGAGATGAGAGGGAATGAGACACATAGTGGAAAGATAGGAGGATAGTAGCTAAGACAAATTCAATACTGTGACAGGTTAGAAGTCCAGTGTAGAGAAAAAGATGTTATGAAGGAGAGGAGTATGAGTTGCAAGGGGGATGTCTTGCCCCAGGGAAGGCAAGATGAGGCATAGTTGAAAGAGATAAGTAGAAGGAGGTCGCAGGAGGGAGTCAAAGATAGAGAAAAGTCAACATGGGTTAGGTTTGTGAGAATTAATTTATTATAAAAGTAGTGTCGTTTAACCTGATAGATGGCAACCTTGAGAAAGAAGACATCTGTAGTGAGGAAAGTCGGAGAGTGAGATTTCGTCTAGAGTAGCAAGTGGTGGAGCATAGGAAGCATGTACATGTGTTATGTCAAAGTTAAGGGTTAGAGCAGGGGAGGGTGCCGAAGAATAAGGGGGGATGCTGGTTAAGAGAGGAGAAAAAAATTGAAATATATGTATTGACCAGATTGTGAGGGTCAGATGTAGAGCAGACGTAAGAAAGGTTAGAGTTCATGAATGGATTCCAGGACAGAGATGTCAATGGCACTCTGAATTATTACAGGAAGCAGACAAGTTAATGAGTGCAGAGCAGTGGAGGTCAGTGAAGATGAAAAATGAAAAGAAGGGGGAGACCGAGGATGGTCCAAGGAACAAACTAGTTTGGAATGAAGTGCGGTGGAAGTGAACAGGGAAAATAGAACAGAAGGCATACTCAAGTGATACAGTATAGTGTGGTCTGAAAAATAGTATAGTAATACTATATGACAATATACTTCTATGAGAGGATGACCAGTGATCAGTTTGAAACAGACAGACACAGTTTGCAGCAGGAGTGTAATTCACTGTGGTTTTTTTCTTCCACAGACTTAAAACAAATAAACACTTTATGGGTACACTTTCCCTTTAAGAAAAAGTAACAAAATATAAACATACTCCACTCAGGGGGATAACTAAACAAAATAACTAGAGATGGGTGAACTTTTCAAAATTCGATTAGTATTTTTTGAACCAAAATCAGATTTGCACAAGGAAATCCGAAGGCAGATTGGGCACTAAAAAATTCAGAGAGAGAGAAAATACATTGACGTTTCTATAGTGCACTCTCGAAAAAGCATCGGCATTACATCCTGGGCAAAATGAGCCCAGAAGGTGTATATATCATAAATAGTGCATGTATGCCTAAGAACAAATGGCACATATAAGAAAAGATATAGAACAGGTAGTGTTCAAATACAGTAAGTCCAAAAAATAGAAAAGGGAAGTCACCAGAGACCATCCTTATCTGGACATAGATGAATCCCAGGTGTCTTTGATCTCCTCCATTAGGTGTGTATGCTGCTCTCCGTCTGAGGTATCCAACTTCTCTTACAGTATATGTGATGAGAAAGAAGAAAGCGCAAAAGCACCCATAGTGTAACTCAGTTTAATGATAATGATAAAAAAGTAAGTGGTATTAACTCACAAGGTATCCTTTTAAAGTCAGCGTTCACACTTTTAAAGCGCGGTCTGGCAGCCACAGCCTGAGAACAGCAAGCAGCCAGGGAGGATTAATACTGTGTGGGTCCCTGCTTCTGAATGGGACCCCGCAGCTTTAATCCTTTTGGGGAAGAGAAAACCGATACTAACCTTTTAGATGAACTGCGCAGCCATCTCTCCGTCTACAGCTGTCTCGTCTCTGTCCCCATCTGCTGTATATTCCCGTAGTGCTGAAGGTAAGATGCAGGGTTTGTCAACCCCCCTTGGATGATGTAGATGCCCCAATATGGGCCTCTAAATCATAAGGGGGAGGCTACAGTATATGACCATATTCAATCATCTACATCAGGGGAGAGCAACTTTATCCAGTGCACCCCCCTGCCGGCTGTCCCCCTCTCCTCGCGCCCCCCTCCTTACCATGGCTCTGACTTTCTGGTGTCATGATGTCACGTTGCCATGGCAACGTGACATCACATGACCCCGCTTCAAAATTTGATGCCGTGTGGCCATGGCGGCGCGTCACCAGAAGACGTCTGAACCAAGGTAAGAGAGAGTTTCAGAGGCCTTCACCGCTTCCCCGGCATTTAATTTAAATGCCTTCGGGATGCATGCAGGGCCCCTGTAACCCCTGTGTACCCCGCAGAAAATCACGTGCCCCCCCTGGGGTGCGTGAACCCCAGTTTCCGCATCCCTGATCTACATGATCAATGGGGCTGGACAGTGCCCAGCCCCCTTGATGACATAGAAGACCAAATATGGTCATATAGTCTCCCCCTCATGATGTAGAGACCCATATTCGGACAGCTGCATCATCCAGGAGGCTGCCAAGCCCTGCATCTTACCTTCAGAGCTGCAGGACAGAAAAGGAGATGGATGCAGATGGAGACGGCCGTGCAGCTCTTCTACGAGGTTAGAATCGGTTTTCTCTCCACCACTAATGGTCCATCTAGTGAAGGATTAACGCTGCAGGGTCCAATTCAGAAGCATCCACACCCGCAGTGTCAGTCCTCACAGACTGCAAAAGGTATGGTTTTGGCCACGGCCCCAAGAACAGTAAGCCTTGCTACATCTTTAGTTGGTCTTAGGTCATGGTTTAAAACTAGCCAAAAATCTGTATTCTGTATTACAAATCGCAGCTTAAACCGCGTCTATAAAAAGTGACAAACTGCCCAGTTTAATAGGCAATCTAGACAAAACAAAACAAAGAACAGCGCACAACGCTCATCGTGAAAATCATTTCACGATGAGCGTTGTGCACTGTTCTTTGTTTTGTTTTGTCTAGTTACCCAGGGTCTTGGGCTACCCTTTGTACAGCAGCAGACGCTCCGTTTATATGACTGGTAATACAGCTAACATTTATGATATTCACTCTGGGTTTTTAGTGGTAATATTTAATCACTATCATATCACAAATATTAATTCATTTTAGTTGCGCACTTGTATTGTTATTTTTAATAGGCAATCTGCCTGAATTGTACTTGCTTTTGAAGCAGAATAATCTGAAGGTGGCGCCTCCTCCCTCTAGGGTCTGAGGTAGGGCTTTTATGAAGAGGTCGCAGAGGGCAAAGAGGACTTCCAATTTAGTTGTGTCTCCAGTTGTATATACTGTATATCCCCACAAACCTCCCTCCAAATAACATAGGGACAGACAGTTGTGCTCAAAAAGGGGCATGCCCGAGGTACCCTGGGAGATATTTTTATATATTTTGCATAGCATTTAGCATGTCACACTCCACACCTCCTAAAATATTTCCATAAGACCAATACTGACAAGTCTAAGGACCCTTGTGATAAAGGGGGTACCGGTGTCAGATATAACAGGGTCAGAACCCACAATCTCTGCCATTCAGCGCAGCAGCTCTAGCGTTGAAATAAAGCATATGCTGGGAAACTTCCCTATCACATATCTCCCAGGTGTCTCAGGTTGTGCTGCTTTTTGTGCACAAGGAACTTTGAACTCACAACAAGGAAGTGTAAATGGTCTGCCATGAAAGAAAGCCAGGAGGAGGGGCTACAGATGTGAGTAGTAAAGCTTTAAAGTATGCTGTGACATTAGAGCTTGCCAGCATTAGTTCAATGTTAAAGCTGCTACCATGAATAGCAGATGTTGTGGGTTCTGGTTCTGTTGGGTTTTACACCATTACCCCCTTTCTCGCGTGTCCTTCGACGTTTCAGTATTGGTGGTGTGCAGTGTGGCTCATTTACATATACTTTTCATAGCTATTAGCATATCTCCCAGCGTAGCTCAGGTGTGATCCTCCTCTTCCTCCTCCTCGCGAGTTTGGTCATTCTGCTCAGATTTGCAGACCAAGAATGAAATCCCTTTTTAAAAAGCCTTTTCCCCACAGTTTAGACAAGCGAGAAGCATTTACAGACTAGCAAAACATGCAAATCCGATCAGAAAGGGCTCTTTCCGCACGGATTTGCACAAATCACAGCAACTAGAATATCCCACCTTTGTCATCAATTGAAATTGCTGTGTAGCATACCTGCATAGCAATACCCACCGCCTGCTACAATCTACAGAAAAATGCAGACTCCATCAGTTTCAGTAATCTGCAATAACAACAATGAAAGAAAAGATGAAAAAAAAAATTATTCCCCCACTTAAAAAGTCAAATTCTCTCATACAAGCCATACCACCCCATGAAACCAGAGCTGTCTTCTTGCTAAATCCTAACATTAGTCACAGTCCTGTATAGATTTTTTTTTCCTCTCTAAATAGAGAAATTATATTTTGACTGTAACAAAATTTAAGGGTAAAAAAAAAAAAGTGGGTGGAATTGTTTGTCATTCTCGATTACAGGTGACAACGGAAAGAAGTATGTGGGAAGAATAGCAATCTGTATGGGTTGACAGATTCCAGATTCAACAACTGAGGAACAATGCTAGCAGTGTTACAGTGAGTGGGAACCTTTCAACACCCACTGAAAAGAAAAATATTAAAAATAAAACTTTACGCCATGGGTTACTAACCACTTCTCTTGCACCGTCATGACTAAATGCAGCCATACAAGCTTGCTTGTATAAGCTTGTTAAAGGGCAAGAAAATACACCTATAGTGTGTATATCATGTGTGGCAGGTGAGGGTGATTAATGCTCAATGTTTTTGACAGGAGAAACTTTACTTCCTTATACGCATCCGCTGTGGTGGATAGCACCTGCCCAGAATACAAAAACATTACATGTACAAATCTGTAAGCGTACCAGCAGCACAATTTGTAACCGTTTAGAGTGATTTCTTTGCGAATAAAAAGGATGTCATTCTCGCTGTGTTTTTTCTTTCTTTTACAAGAGTAGAGAGATAATTCATGATTACCAGGAATGTAACCTGGTGAGCTACTGACAAGTAAATTCCCCGCACAGATAGTGCAGGGAAGTTGTATTTCACTGCAGTTGGTAGTTATCTTCTTACAGAGAGGATTACATTTCTTCCTGCTGACTACAGTACATCTCAGAAGCATGACTGGATGAGGTGAGGGTAGTGACCTGGTTGCAGAGAACGTGGATTGACTCTACCAGTGAAAGATTATACAGATGCAGCGGCGCTGTTTTTTCGTGTGTGCTGCTGTTGTCCACGTGGCATGAACGCGGCCAATCGCCCCAGGAACACGTGTTTATCACGGTTGCTTTGTTTGAATTTTATGGATTGTGTGCAATTACCTGTAAATGCAATGAAATTAATGAATTGTAATGTGTACAGTACTGTGCTACTGTGTCAATTTCAGGTGTTTATAAGCCAGAACACTAAAATGCCATTTTATGCACTTGCGTCTTAAGGCGGCACGGTTGAAAGCAATCCTGCGCCATGACATGGGTATTCCGAGGTATAAACAGCGTGATTTGTTAAAATAACGGCCGCTGCATCTGTATATTGCTATGGAAAGTGCATAGGGGCTCATTCACTAAACATCAATAAGTGGCTTATAGCACTATAGCTTATAGCACTATAAATGCCCTTATAGTGCGATATTGCCTGTGTTGCTATTGACAAAGCTCAGATAACAGTGCAATATTGCACTGAAATGACTTTTTATAGTACTATAATACTCTGGCAAAAAAAAGCTGTACAATAAGACAAAAAATGCCCGAAATCGCTTTTTTTGTTGTTGCCAGAAACTGATATGCACTAAGCAGTGATAAGCATATCGTACTTTAGAAACTTGCAATATTTTAGCACCAGCCTGATATTGCAAGATGCATAAAGCAGTTTCTTTTAATTTTACTGCACAGGATTGATACTCGAGACCCGCGGGGACCCTTGGAGATCCGGAGGTCCCAGCGATTTCCCGTTGGTCCCCGCAGATCTGCGGGGGTCCCCGTCGGCCTCCGGTATCAATCCTGTACAATAAAAATAAAATTGCAGCCAGCTAACCGCTAAGGTAATGAAAGGTTTAAATAACAGGCACTGCAGAGTTGTTGGTGCAGGGGGTGGGTGAAGCTTGTAGTTGCCCCAGAGTGGGTGTTTACTCCTTCTGGGTGACAGTAGAAGTTAACCCCTTCGTTACCTTGGCTGTGGTAATGAAAGAGTTAACTTCTCCCGCAACCTTCCCGGTACACCTAGCCACCGACCATGGGCTAAGTACCCCCTTCACACACCCCTTCTGCCCCCAATAAACCAGCTAATGTGCCTTAAACCCTTCATTGCCTTAGAGGTTAACCGCTAAGGTAATGGAGCTGCTTTAATGTCAATTGTAATAATAGTGTATGGGAGCAGGGGGTCGCCTGAGCTGAACCGCATTCATTTCAGCCTCGGGAACCCCCTGCTTCCCAAGTTATAGGGCAGTGGATTTGGAGTGTTTGTGGTCAGTGCAAGGAGATATCATATATATGCAATGATACATAAAATAAAAATAATTATAATTAATACCGTACATGCAGTTGAATCTATTCAAACATGCATAAACACATGCAACATAGGTTATGCGGGGGAAGGTAAGGGATGCTATATAATAAACAGCTACTCACACGGCCATGTGTGAGTAAGAATCACAACACAGTAATCTTTAGACAACTTGGCACCTAGTGTCTCTCCTCCGTGGCATGTGTATGGGATACCTTCTGTAGCTTGAAGGTGAGCCTGCTCCTCTCCTGTGACCCAGTTGGGATGACAATCATAGGCAATGTTTAAAAAAGGTGCTTTATTATAACAATAAACATAAATATAGTGACTCACATGTAAAAAGGCAGCAGCAGTCTTTTGCAGCCCTTTCTAGTCGTCGGCTGCAGGTTGCTACCACTTCCGCGTCCGTCAGTGGGCCTGCTTGTCTTAGACCTTTCTGGGCTACGGTGGCTGTTTGGTATCCTGGTAATGCACGTCAGACAGGAACAACGCGTTTCAAACGTAAGTTCTTCGTCAGGTTCCCTATGGTATTAATTATAATTATTTTTATTTTATGTATCATTGTATATACATGATATCTCCTTGCGCTGATCACAAACACTCCAAATCCACTGCCCCATAAGGATCCAGGGAAGATCCTCAATCTGGTCGTGCAGCATAGCAACAGAGGGGCCAGTATATCATTTATTATTTCTGGTTTTTATCTCTTGTCTTATTGCATTTGGTCATTTGTCTATCCCACGATTAGTGTGGACAACATATATATTCTGGGAGCGCCACAGTTACCTTTGTACATTCCCAAGTTATAGGCCCTGGTATGGGGTGCCGGTATGGGGGGGCTGTAACTTGGGAAGTAGGGATCCCCGAGGCTGAAATTAATGCGGTTCAGCTCAGGGGACCCCTGCTCTCATACACTATTATTAAAATACACATAAAAGCAGCTTAATTAATTTAGCAGCTAGCCGCTACGGTAATGATTTTTAAATTTTTTTTTTATACAGATGCAGCCACGAGTATACGAAAACTCGCCTTGGAAAATCTGGGGCAATCTCCCAGTAATGCGGCATTTCTGTGACATTTCTGCAGACAGACTAATGGCCCATCGGATTAACACAGCGGGGGCCCCTGGCAGTCCCAATCAAACTTTTCCAAGGCAAGTGTCCGGATACTCGTGGCTGCATCTGTACTAATGTGCGGGAGCAAGGGGTCTCCTGAGCTGAACCGCATTGATTTCAGCCTCGGGGAACCCCAACTTCCAGAGATACAGGCCCCGGTGTGGGGTACCGGAATCTCCTGCAGTATTTAAATCCCTGGTCACGTGACGCAGAGGATTTAAAACTGCACGATCGCTTGTAAGAGCCGTGCATAGAGACGCAGCGTCTCCGTGCAGCTTTTCCAGGCTGCAGCTGAAACAAACAGTTTCAGTGCGATAGGACTTAGGCCTGGGACATAGAGGGTTCAGCCGCACTGAGCCGCGCTCCTTCTCTGCCTCGCCTGCTCAAAATGGAGCTTTTTCCTGTCCTTGCAGGCGAGGCAGTGAGCACGCTCTGGGGGCGGGGTGGAGGCGTGTCAGGAGGTGGAGCGGGAGGCGGGGCTAGTCCCTCGCTCCCATTGGATGTGAGCAGTCACGAGACCGCTCACATCGCTTCCCCGAGCGGCAAATTTGAAACTTGCCTGTCTCGGCAAAGTTTCTGAGCCTCCGCACGCATCAGCACGCATGCGGAGGGGGAAACTATAGCCGCACTGATGACAGATGCAGGGGGTTCGTGCATTTGCTCAGCGCGGCTCAGCCCGCCTCAGCGAGCTTGGCCCTACTATGTCCCAGGTCTAAGAAAAAACCCCGAAAAAACAAGTAGTATGATCTTGCATTTTTTCACTGCACTTTTAAAAAATTGTGTTTTTTTTTTTAGTGGATACCCTTTTGATACACGTTTTAGTGTGCGGTAAAACAATGCAAAGTTGCTCGGCAATGCACTGATTTTATCGAGGTTTAGTGAATAAGCCCATAATCTAATTTCAGCCTATTAATCTAAAAGGTGTTAAATGCTTCTGTGCTGAAAATGACTGGAATAAAAATTGTCCTGCAAAGCAAGATGCAAGTGGGTGGCTATGAAGAGTTACAAACGTCACCATCTGATAAGGTAATTTGAACATTTGAGAAAACTTTAGGGCTTTGTAGTTTTGGTGCCAAAGTTTTCCCACAAAAAGGATTATTTGAGTACATCAAGATTACCAAGATAAAAAAAATGACAGTAGTTTATGGCCACCCCCCCCCCCCCCCCCACTGCTTTTCTGCAGGACAAAAAGGCCCTTACAGTACATTTACCAAATACTAAACCTGAGAACTTGAGAACTGATTGCCTAGGAAATTACACTGCAATCGCTTTACCTTTCTGCCTTGTTACAGTTTTTGAAAGTTTAGCTTTTTCCACAGCCTACAATTTTGCGTTTAAATAATTTTTGTTTCTTGGACTGAAATGTTTTTTTTTTATATATATATATTTTATTTTTTTTGCACATAATCATAGAGTATACAATTCTCTTCCTTAGGAAGTAAAATTGCAAAGGAAGATGAGGACAGGAGAAAGTCCTGTATTTTTACACGTAAAATGTAAAATATAGAATACAGAAAAATGTCACTGTCACAGAACAGAGGTTGCCTCACTCCCAGAGGTCCCCGATCTTCTGCCACCAGAGCCCTTGAGGGTATGCTCGACCCTATACTAGACCCTAAGGGCTGCACAAGACACAGGTTACGACTAGCCAGACTTGGGAGCAAATAAACTTTGGGTTTATTATAAGAGAGTATAACACACCTAATACATAAATCCAACACTCAGGGAGTACTACAAAAAAGGGGCAAAAGTACTCAAGGAAAAGAGCTTAATCACAGTCCTCCAAGGAGGTCACCTTAGGTAAGTGATCCTGGGCTCTTTAATTCCTTTGTGAGGAATCAAGTTGAGCCTAAAAACCGTTCATTAACTACCCCCAGTCTTTGGATACTACCCAAACTTTTCAACAGAACAAAGGAGCTGGTAGCCTCCTGGCTACGCCTTGCTTTTAAAGCTTCTGCCTCTATCCACTGACTGTGGATGTCCAAAACAAAGAGGGTCCTTTGCATGCACGCAATGGCCCATGTGACTGGTAGCCTCCTTTCTACCTAGCCGAAGATTGGAAATAGCTCACTGGCTACTTGCCAGCAAAGATGGGGGCCTCTATCCACTGACTATGGATACCCTCGCACATCCTGGATCCCTTGCAGGGATCCAAAGGGGAGATGTGGCTAATAGCCTCCTTGACTGCTGTGCCCAAATCGTCCACTGGGGGGGTCTCTTTCTGATTTGACACCCCCCCATAATCCAGCACCACAATCAGGCTCCTACTGCTATGCCCACCGCGTCTGCAGTCCCAGGATCCTTCCCCAGAAACTTCATGCTGCTCCAGGCCTTTCCTGTGTACCTTTGCAGCTTGACATACTGTAAGTTACCAGGACTAACCCAACACCCTAACCGACTCCCTGAAACTCCCTAGTGGCTAATATTTGTAGATTTCCCTCTACCCTTCAAAACCATGGAACGGCGCTCAGCCAATAAAAGCGCGGTGTGATAGATGAAGGGGCCAATCACAGGCCTATGGCTGCCATTGCCAGCCGAGATAATCAGAGCTGGAGTTCCACGAGGGTGGATTGATTGGCATATATTTTTCTCGAAAACAGATCCACTTTTGGATAGTGTTTTTTTTTGGATTGTTGTGGTTTTATTTCTATAATTGATTGGTTGGATAGATGTTTAATTATTTGTATTCTTATATTTTTGAATAACATAATTGTAATTCTTTTGCTGTTTTTGTGATAGATTCATGCAATTGATGTGTAGTTGAGGCTTTTTAGTTCTTTTATTGTTGGGGTGTTTAGGTGTTTGTGTATTTCTTTGATTATTGTGCATTTTTGGCCATAATTCTTTTTATTGGGTTAATCATTGAGTGATATAGTGGCTTATCATGCCCATATTATATTGGTATGATACACCACTATGCCAATCAATGGGTAGAGGGTGAGTATTGTGGGTCTGGGTTGGGTGGTTAGGCCTCCCGGGTGGGTAGCGGGTGAGGGTGGGTTAACCCCTTAATTACTATAGCGGTTATTAAGGGGTTAGGGGCCATTAGATTGTATTTTTTCTTGTATTCTTGCTGGCATCGGAGAACATGGACCTGCAGTATGCTGACGAGGACGTCCTTCCTAATGGCAGGGGTAAGTAGAAAGATTTATTTAATTTATTTATACTAGATGGCTAATGTTTGATTTTATAATGGGCAAATGCACTATTATCCATATGTGGATAATAGTAATTTTGCCGATTAATGTACTGTATGTGTTGGGGGTAGAGGAGGTGGGTAATAGGGTTGTTGTGTTTGAAAATATTTATTGTGGATAGCGAGGGTGGCTGAAGGTGGCATAGGGTAGCTAGGCCCAATAATACTGAGGATGCTTGGGCACCTATAACCCGGTGTCCGGCAAATAACCCTTCCCCAAATGAATATCTGAGGGCAGCGCTACCCTCCCACTTGCGGTGGTGCATGAATATCTCCTTGCTCTGGTCCTGCTCCGATGGTACCGTTCACTAACGGGAGATCCCTAACTGTGTGGCTGGCCCTACACAATCCACTAAGGTGAAGGGACTCCATAGGGCCTAGGGTTAGTAGTTCTGGCCTAGTCCAGGAGCTTCACTAGCTCCCTGGAAACTACCTTCCTCTCTGTCGGCTCCGGATCAACTGAGCATGCTGTCCCCAGCCGCAGAGGAAATCCTGCTTAGCCCAGACACCGGGTTATAGGTGCCCAAGCACCCTCAGTATTATTGGGCTTAGCTAACCCAGGATTGTTCTTATTGTTATTCCTGTATTAGTGTTATTATTGGCCTGTGTGGTAATACTTGGGCCTACTGTGGGACCACAGTAAAGGAGTTATTGTAACCCTGTTGTGATTGTGTAATTTGGGGTATACTATAAATGTACCGTATATGGGTCTCTATGAGGAGTCATCCTGCTACGTGGGATTCTCATAAGTGGAGGCGCTGCACCAGAGAGAGAGAGAGAGAGAACACCCAGTCACCCCAGACTCCCTTAAGTGGAGGCTCAGACCTTCTATAAGCATAAACAGGTAGCAGCAAGGTATTAATAATCGCTTGTTCCCTTAGGAATATGGAAGGGGTGTTACATTTGGAGGTGCTGCTGAGATTCAGACCTGGGGAACCCGATTTAAATTAGAACCAAATCAAGTAAAGGACCGTCTCTACGTCCAGGCTGGAGCTCTATGACTGGGCCCTGAAAAATCACCCCCCCCCCAGCACGTGCTCACCATTGGACAGGTACCCACCCACACCTCCTCCTATGATATGTACATGGTGTTGTGGCAGTTCTCAGGCCTATGAAATGCTCAGATTATATGCTGCATACCAGGGCCTGAGAAGCTACTATATGGAGCACCGTTCTAGTTACCGGCGGTTGTAACTTGCAGGAGAAAGAAGGCCCTCAGACCTTGTACTTTCCTGGAGCTCTATCTAGCGGTTGTCCAATTATATAACCTGAATTGAAAGTAAAAATGGAGGACTCTAGTTTTGGCCCTACCCTAGAGGAGCCCCCGGTGGTTATACCTTTTCTATCCCCAGGTAGCCCTAGCGGGACAGAAAATACAAAAAAACACAGCGCACAACGCTCATAGTGCATTAAAAATTATATTCATAACCAAACAAGTGAGGTAAGTATTAAGCGTACATTAAAACAAATTAAACAGGCATTTCAAGGGTTAATGTTACCCATGCACCAATCAGGACGCCAGTGGAGATGTCATCGGTTTAGGCACACGTAGCTCTCCCTGTCACGATCACTTGATCTCAGGATAGGGCCTGGATGGTCTCCGGCAAGGTGGTATGCAGTTCAGCCAGCTCGTGATACAGACGAATAGTGTCCGCAGGTTAACCAGTCTCTGCGGCAGCGGGACACACGCTGTTCAGCTCTCTGGTCCGGCGCTTCCGGGTCTGTGACGTCACTCGGCGGCGACAGCACTTTCTGAACACCGAGTTGACTCGCAAAGGAGGGGTGCAAAGTCCAGGGTTCACAGAGTGATTAATTCCTTTATTCCAACGCGTTTCGAAACCACAGGGGTCTCTTCATCAGGGAATATTGGCTTTTAATCGATGTAGCATTTAAATACCCCACGCCTGTCACTCATAGGCCCCTCAATTAGGAGTTCGGCCAATACAGAGAAAGCGGGGAGGAGTCAAATAGCCCCATGGGTCACAACTATAAACACGTTGCCATAGGCAACCTATGACAACAGAATAAACTTTATTGAACAGACAATAACACTCAAAATACAAACATAAAATGATGACTCTAAAATAAAGAGAAAAATGTTAAGACAAGAAAGTTTGAACATCTGCAACTGCACCTAAAGCTAAAAGGTGCAAATAGCATGGTATATCATTGAAAAAGAAGCACGAAGCATAAAATTACAATAAATATGAAAGCAATCACTTAGTATTAAAAAAATTAAATTAATAAAAATATATATTAGTAAAAAATATATATTAGTAAAAAATATATACTAAAACCTACAGGGAGGATTAGGTTAGATAAACCCCTATCTTTATGGGGATTAATGGAGGGACCAAATATCAATATCCTCATTTAGACCTCTTGGATGCAAAGTTCTCAATTTACGTATCCAGAAGGTCTCCTGAATTGACAAATCCTTCACCCTATCACCGCCCCTTCTATTTTTAGGGACATATTTAATGCCCTTAAAGAGCAAGGAGGAGGGGTCTTTGCTATGGTGCAGAGTGTAATGCTTAGAAAGACTATGTTTAAAAAGACCGTTATTAATATTTCGTATATGTTCTTGGATGCGCACCTTAAGTGGACGCTTGGTGCGCCCCACATAGTGCAAGCCGCAGGGGCATTCGATTAAATAAACTATATGGTCAGAATTACAAGTTGATAAATACTTACCTCACTTGTTTGGTTATGAATATAATTTTTAATGCACTATGAGCGTTGTGCGCTGTGTTTTTTTGTATTTTCTGTCTGTCTAATTAGGGGGTACCTGAGCCATCCCTGGTGCCACAGCTGCAGACGCTCCTAAAATCAATTTGAATTTATAAGGTCACATTTTTTATATATCACACATCATAACTTCACTTTTGCATTGTTTGTAGTTGCGCTCTTATTTTTTCACTTCTATCCACAATTCTTTTGCTCTTGGTGTAGCACACTTTCAATTCATCTGTCACCCTCTCTTTCATCATGGTATGGAGTTTGGTCAATTGCAGACAGAAACGTGATGAAAATTTTGATTTATTATTCTCTGACGAACATGTAGCGGTTCCTGAGAGTGGGGAAGTAAAGGGCTCAGTTGAGAAGCATTTTAAAGTTTTAGAACAACTACTCTTGAACGAAAGTAAATTGTATCTCGATAAAAGAACAAAACAAAAATATGTAGAATGTGAGAGAGCCCCAAGGGGCCTACGCATTAAAAAATTACCTACTTTTGGTAAAGATGATGTACATTTCATGAAGGAATGGAACAGAATCCATGGCCCTCATGAAATTGATCATTTATGAGAGAACAAAGTCTCTGAAATTATTGACAAAGAGGTTACAGGTGTTATCAAATTACTTGAGCCACTTGTAATTGAACATGACTGCTCAAAAATAGAGCACGACCTCCGCTTGAAGCTCGAGCATGCGGAGGATGAGATCTTGAAAAAGAAGCACGAAAATTTTTATAGGGATAAGTCTGATTATGCCAATAACAGGCAGAGAAATTGGGCGAAGGATGTGGATAGAGGTAGGCCCTCAAAAACTCAATCCCAAGGAAGGGGAGGGAGGGACTCTTCTTACTCTGTAAATAGATCTAATAATCCACAGAGACATCACAAATCTTATGCTCACCCTAATGATGGGGGATGGGAAAATCAGACCTATGGGGATAGAAGGGGGCCTCCAATATATGATGAGCATTTCCCTCCTCCAAGGTATGAAGGGCATTTTAGAAATCCTAACTATAAAGGGAGGAATTATATTCCCAATTTTAGGTATGGTCAAAGGGATTATGAAAAATATGATACAAATAAGAACTATAGACCTAATAAACCTAGCCCTAGATATCAATCACCAGCTCAACATTCCCCATCTTCTTTTTTAGATTTAGTCAAGCAAAGACACTTAGAACTACAGAGAAGGGAGGAGATTCTGGGATCTTCCCAAAAACCCCGATTGGTAGAAAAAAAGAAAAGAACCCTACCAGAAGAGGAATCAGAGGGGGGGGGGCAGAACAAAAGAAAAGAGGTTACGAGAAAGACCTATGACATCACCCTCACGAGGGATTTTGAACTTATCTTCAGTTATTTTAATCACTGACCAAAGAAGGGTTTTGGACAGGGGCTTGACATTTTCTCGCTCCTGTGGGCCAAACTCATTTCAATTGTATACGGACCTTCAAAAATTTATGCGCAATCTTACTCTCAAAAGACACTTCATTAAAATAGATTTGGAAGGTAATGAAGCGCAAGGGGAAACATTAGCAATAATTGATCCACCTGTGGCTGTTCAAAGTGAGATTGCAGATAGTGATGTAAGCCTTAGGCATACCCTTTTTAGGGAAAAATCTAAATTTTATCCTTCCCACTCAAAAGGTCACCATATTGAGACCTTTTTTAATATGGTCAACAATGATTTTAACTCACTGATTAGTAATACTAAATCCAGTGATATAAAACATAACCTCACAAAAAATGAAACATTGGCTTTAAATTTTTTAAAAGAGAATAACAATCTCATTATTAGACAGGCCGATAAGGGAGGGGGTGTCGTTTTACAAAATTGAAAAGATTATGAAGGAGAGGCACTTCGACTCTTGAACGATACCTCCTCCTACACCCGGCTTAAAAGAGACCCAACTGGTGAGTTTCTGAGTAAACTAAAAGGCCTTCTTGATCAAGCACTAGTTTCCTGTGTTATAACTAAAAATGAATATGACTTTCTATATACCAGCTCTCCTAAGATCCCAATATTTTATCATCTCCCCAAAACCCACAAGTCAATAACAAATCCCCCTGGTAGACCGATAATATCGGGAATTCAAAATTTAACAGCTAACTTGTCACAGTACTGTATGTTGACCACTTCCTCCAACCCTATGTGGAAAAAATCCCTTCCCATTTAAGGGATTCCACTTCGGTACTCAACCTGTTGCAGGATCTGGAGTGGAAAGATATGTATAGATGGCTGACATGTGATGTGCAGCCCCTTAATACGAACATACCACACATGAAGGGTCTAGCATCTGTAGACTTCTTTCTATCAGGTGATGAGGAATTACATCATCTGAACAGAAGCTTTATTTTGGATTCAATCCACTTCCTTTTGAAACATAACTATTTTATGTTTTTGGACGAATTCTTCCTGCAGGTTTGCGGAACTGTTATGGGCACACGATTTGCCCTCAGTTTCGCAAACCTGTATATGGGAGAATGGGAATTTGAGTTCATTTTGAACAATAATCCTTTTAAAAATAATATTATTATTTGGCGTCGTTTCATAGACGACATTATATGTATATGGGATGGGGATCAATGTTCTATAAATCACTTTATAAACTACATTAATAGTAATGATAGAAATCTACCCTTTACCCACTTGGATAATGAACGAGATATTAATTTTCTGGATTTAAGTTTGACGGTATCAAATGAAGGGAAGCTCATTACTAAAACCTACTTTAAGGATGTCGACTCAAATAATCTTTTTGCTAGCCTCAAGCAATCATAAAAAATCCTGGATCCAGAATATTCCTGGTGGTCAGTTCTATAGACTAAGAAAAAATTGTAGTTTGGATACTGATTTTGAGACACAGGCTAGTGACCTAACTTCCAGATTTCTGGAGAGAGGCTATCCATTGAAAAAAACTAAATGATGATTTGAACAGGGTAAGAAAATTGGATAGAAGACAAATGTTAATTCCAAAAACTAAAAAACGAAATAAACAAGAGAACAGTGAGGGTAAATGTAATGTTGCTTTTATTACGAATTTTAATTCCATGACTCTGCAAATTGAAAAAATTGTTAAAAAACACTGGGCAATTCTATTAAACGACCCAATTTTGGGGGTCCACATTTCGAAGTTTCCTAAATTTACTTACAGAAAACCGAAAAATCTGAAAAACACCTTGTCCCCTAGTGACATTAATATTAAAGATGTCTCTGTGGGAGAAAAAAGGTGGTTTAGTAGTAAACCTACTGGAAACTTCAAATGTGGAAAATGCTCAGTGTGCAAACATTTGCATTCTGATAATAAAACTTTTATGTGTAAAAAAAACTGGGGAAGTTTTTGAGGTTTCTGATTTTATCAACTGTAATTCTGACCATATAGTTTATTTAATCGAATGCCCCTGCGGCTTGCACTATGTGGGGCGCACCAAGCGTCCACTTAAGGTGCGCATCCAAGAACATATACGAAATATTAAAAACGGTCTTTTTAAACATAGTCTTTCAAAGCATTACACTCTGCACCATAACAAAGACCCCTCCTCCTTGCTCTTTAAGGGCATTAAATATGTCCCTAAAAATAGAAGGGGCGGTGATAGGGTGAAGGATTTGTCAATTCAGGAGACCTTCTGAATTCATAAATTGAGAACTTTGCATCCAGGAGGTCTAAATGAGGATATTGATATTTGGTCCCTCTATTAATCCCCATAAAGATAGGGGTTTATCTAACCTAATCCTCCCTGTAGGTTTTAGTATATATTTTTTACTAATATATATTTTTTACTAATATATATTTTTATTAATTTAATTTTTTTAATACTAAGTGATTGCTTTCATATTTATTGTAATTTTATGCTTCGTGCTTCTTTTTCAATGATATACCATGCTATTTGCACCTTTTAGCTTTAGGTGCAGTTGCAGATGTTCAAACTTTCTTGTCTTAACATTTTTCTCTTTTCTGTGTTCAGAAAGACCGCGACGTGCTGTCGCCGCCGAGTGACGTCACAAACCCGGAAGCGCCGGACCAGAGAGCTGAACATCGTGTGTCCAGCTGTCGCAGAGACTGCTTAACCTGCGGACACTACTCGTCTGTATCACGAGCTGGCTGAACTGCATACCACCTTGCCGGAGACCATCCAGGCCCTATCCTGAGATCGAGTGATCGTGACAGGGAGAGCTACGTGTGCCTAAACCGATGACATCTCCACTGGCGTCCTGATTTCTGCATGGGTAACATTAACCCTTGAAATGCCTGTTTAATTTGTTTTAATGTACGCTAAATACTTACCTCACTTGTTTGGTTATGAATATAATTTTTAATGCACTATGAGCGTTGTGCGCTGTGTTTTTTTGTATTTTCTGTCTGTCTAATTATGGGGTACCTGAGCCATCCCTGGTGCCACAGCTGCAGACGCTCCTAAAATCAATTTGAATTTATAAGGTCACATTTTTTATTTATCACACATCATCACTTCACTTTTGCATTGTTTGTAGTTGCGCACTTATTTTTTCACTTCTATCCACAGCCCTAGTGGGAGCAAGGCCAGCACCGAGTCAGGTGGCAGCGACGGTCTGGTTGGAACAGCCACAGTTCCCGCAGCTCGTCTGGAGACCAGGTACTAGCTGAAGTGATACAGCAACTGGCTTGGAATCTAGGCCAGTAGTCCCTGGCACATCACCGTCGTAAGTTAAAAGCCTTTTCCGCTGTGTTGCCAACGCTGTGGGGGGAAGAAGCGTTTGAAGATTGGAAGGACCATACCCTGCAAGTGCTGGAAGAGTGGTCCTGCTCTGAAGCTGTCAAGAGGCAAGTAGAATGCCTAAAATCCTCGGCCTCAACCATGGTAAGAATGCACCGGGAGCAGAATGCGGACGTTACGGCGCAGATGTTAGTTGACTTCTTAACTCATGCCTATGGCCTGGAGGAGGACAAAAGTGAACCTTGGTCTAAATTCTAATAACTTCAGCAGAAAGGAGAGGAACTGTCTGCATTCATCCACCACATACAGTTAGTAATGTGGGCTCTGCTCTCCAACAAAATCATTTCAGCATCTGACGTGATGGATTAAACCTCAGTTTCTGAGGGGATCGCTCCCTACCCATCGTATAGCCCTCATGCTCTGGTGTGTTCTTCTACAAGGAAGTCCTCCTACGTTTGAGGGTTTATTGTGCCAGGTGGAAGGGAATGAGGCTCAGTTAGGCTCCATGAGGCGCCGTTTCACACTCCCAAGAAACAAGGATTCTCGTAAGGTAGGGAGTAAGGGAGCCCCATCCCAGAAGCCTAACGAGACGAAGGGTTCCGAAGACAGCCATCCTCGGTAGCCTTCCACATGCGCCACCAAGGAGCCCCGAAGCCCGGTCCCTAAATCCAGCCCAAGCGCTGCCAGGATTTTTTTTTGCACGAAGCCAGACTTTATATGAGTTTGCGAAGTGAAGACCGCCCTTCCTTTTGGATCCTGCACTGAGCAAGTAAGGTAAGTAGTGCCCTATGCCTCCATTGCCTCCCATGCCCCCCTTACATCCCTTATGACTCATGCTCCATGCCTCCCCTTTCCTCCCATGCCTCCATTACCCCCCCTTATCTCCCATGGCCTCCATTTAACTGTGATGGCCCCCTTAGCTATGATGGCCCCCTTAGCTCTGATGGCCCCTCCTTAGCTCCGATGGCCCCTCCTTAGCTGCAATGGCCCTCTCTTAGCTGTGATGGCCCTCCCCTTAGCTGCGATGGCCCCCCTTTGCTGTGATGTCCCCCCCTTAGCTGTGATGGCCCCCCTTAGCTGTGATGGCCCCCTTTAGCTACGATGACCCCCCTCAGCTCTTATTGCCCCTCCCCTTAGCTCCGATTGCCCCCCTTAGCTCTCTCTCTGTCTCTGTCTCTCTCTCTGTCTCTCTCTCTCGGTTTCTCTCTCTGTCTCTCTCTCTCTCTCTCTGTGTGTCTCTCTCTCTCTCTATCTCTCTCTTTCTCTCTCTCTCTGTCTCACACTCTGGATCTGGGTATCTTATTTACCCTATATATCTTAACTGCCCTATACTACACCGAAATAACCTATACTGCTTTCTTCCAGATCTGACTCTCAAGCTTCAGACGGGAGACATCGGAATCCCCCCTAACCCAGAAGACAGGTAGGGAACACCTCCCCTCCAATATATAACATTGCAGGAATGAGGGTACCTGGACATTAAGGGACTGCAGATCAAGTAAGATCCCAGGCGGGATTGCTGATTTACAAATTGTGAAGCGGGGCATCAAGACACTGGTTAAGGGGTTCAGGAAACTAGTCATTCACATGTGGCTTTCTTTTCTAGATCCGACACACACACACACACACACACACACACACACACACACACATACACACACACACACACACACACACACACACACACACACACACACACACACACACACCTATGTAACAATACTAATTGTAGTAAAGTATAAATGTAATACAATAAATTAACTTATGTCAAATACGAATGTTGTTATTAGTTCTTACTAGGAATTTATTCAATTTCTTTTTTAAAAAGGTAGGGCTGGGGACGGGGATAGGGGCAGGGCTAGGTGCGAGTAGATTTTTTGGTTCGCCGAGTAGATTTTTGGGTGATTTGTCAATCACTGTATATACTGTATGTATATAATATAAGTATTACTATATTTCCTTATGTTTATATAAAGGTGGTACAATACTTCAGAGGCCTGTATCTCCAGAAGCAGGGGGTCCCCAGAGAGAAAATGAATGGGGTTCAGTTCCGGAGACCCCCTTGTAACGAGCACTCACCACACACAGGATGGGACCACAGGGCTGAGGTGGGGATGTTAGAATTCACCGACCAACAACTGCGCAACTGCATCCGGATTGCAGAGTCATAGTCGTGTAGCTGAGTCAGGGTAGGGGAGGTCAGGATGGTCGTAATACTCACCTTTGTCTAGGATTGGAGAAGTCGGGTGGTCGTTGTGCGTAGCCGGGGTCCAGGAGTAGAGAGGTCAGAATGGTCGTGTGCATAGCCGAGGTATAGGGGTCACAGAAGGTAGAGGTCCAGGTTAAATCTGAGGTCAAAAGAGCGTCCTCCGTTGCGCCACGGGAGGCGGAGCCTAGGTCCGGTGCCATCAGGAGTACTGCGGCACTCGAGCGCAGTGCACGTGCAAGGGACATCATCCAATGTATCACGGGATGCAACACGGGGGCGGGACCGAGGTACAATCCTCAAGTTTGTATTTTAAAAAAATTACAAAATGAGAGTAAAAATGGCTGGGACTGCCTCTTTAAAGGAGGAAGAGAATTAAAGTAAATGTTTCTATGTTTCAGTTGTCTATCAAGAAGAAAAGGCTTGTAAAACGGCTTCATCCATGTGTTCTTTTTCATGCGTGTGTAGCAAACTAGTTTTATAAGACAACTAAACTGTCCCAATGAGGCAGGGTTTATGAAGCATATTTTTGCTCTTGTGACATCTTGGTGTGCACATGCTTCCATTAGAATGTAATCATTATTCCCATAGAATGTACAATGGTATTTCAATAGCATCCACAGAAACTGGGCGTTCTAAGATCTTTTTTTCATTTCATGTTTCTTTTTATACTTTATTTATGAGAAGAAGAAATGACAATACAGTACAGCCCAAATTACTTGTCTCTGCACATACTGTACAGTAAAAAGTTTAATGTGAAAGACAAAGCAGATGTTATCAAACTTGGCAAACTTTACCCTTTTTGATGCGGGGAAAAAAGTTAGCTTCTATTCAAAACCTGGCAACAACTTTGCTTAATGCTAAAATAGGCATTGCGTGTTCGAATAATTGAAATTATTTTGGCTTTCAAATTTTGATTGAACTTTAAAAAAAGTAAAATACCACATTTTTAACATATTGGGCGCGTCGCTAGAACTTTTGGTGCCAAAAGATACTGTAGATTTCAATTTTTACGGGTTTCTAAACCATTTTGGAAAGTTGATTGAAACTGTAGTTAAGCAAGTTTTGACAGCTTTTTTACATCTCTATTTCTCTACTGTATATCATTTTTCATATGAAATATTTACAAAGAACACGACCCATATCTTAAGTAAATTATATTACTTCTACTGGCTGTTGTGGTTAGGTTAAAATAAGGGAGTTAAACAAACAATGATAAACAAAATGGAAGATATACATGACCACATTTTCCCTTTAGTTGACGGTTACATGAAAAAGAAAACAAGCATACATACCAATGAACATATTAAAGTATAAAAAAAAACCTCTTTGTACAGTGCAAAAATACATAAACGCTAGAAGGAATTTGGAACAATTCATAAACAAAACATCAAGAAACATTCCTCACTAGAGATGTGTAAAGCGCTCACCCAAGTTTGCAAATCCTGTGAAATTTAGCTTTTTTTATTCACTGCACAGAGTTCATAACAGACAGTGATTCTGTCCTTTTACAAGAAATACAATGTAATTCCTATGGTGTCTTTTTAGGACATGGATTACTTGAGTGCAAGCCTGCAATAATGCGGGTTGCGATACTCCACCTACAACAGCCAGTATATACAGAAAAGACCCAGTAGCAAAATATATACTGAGACCAGGAACGGTATTACTCCTGCCAGTCAGGCATTACATTATAGTGCCTGTTCAGCCTGTGCTTTTGTACCACTTCCTTCTCCTAGCAGTGTATTCCTTGAGTGAAATACACTGGCCTTGATGCAGTCCTGGTTTTGGTCACACTTTGTATTTTTTGTACTGTATGTTCTCCCATCCCGCACCATGGTGAGTAGTAATTTTCCCCGCGGTTTGCTCTTAGTTTGAAAGCGGGCATAAAAAGGAAAGATAGCGTTGTCTGCAGTACCGGCCAGAAACCCAAGTCGGGCGATCACGAGTTATTGTGTCTGTAACAGGGGAGTAATCCCTGTTCAAGTAATGTGCCTTTAATCTAGCAGTGTGGTGGTTAACTGCTGGTAGTCAATTAATAAACACCACCTGCCTGATCTAGATTGCTTACAAAAGCCTGTCTGTTGAGACAGGAAGTGACTCCTTAGCTCTGAATGAGAGCTAACCTTTGGAGACAGAGGAGTGTTCTTGAGTCTCCCAGGACAGACTGACCAAGAGAACACACATCTCTGGAGCTGACCGGTCTTGAGCTCTGCCCAGCATAGCTGATTGCAAGACACCAAATAAGACTTCTAAACCTGGATGCTGATATTTTCTGTGCATGCACGGGTGCGGTTCCAGGAGAGCAGAGAAGCTTACTCTATAGCAAGAAACAGATAAGACTTTCATTATTAAGAGACTGCTTATATCTGCTTATTTCATGCTATATGTTTTGGGGCTGCAAGACATGCTTTACTAAGGGAGATGTGAATTAATTGCATAGGATTTCACTAGAACTACTCCCAAGTGAATAGAAGCTTTGTTCCCTCCCCCCGTGTTTGGATGGTTTCCTGATGAAAAGGAAAAGGCACAATAAAGCCTATTATAATTTCACCTTATAAAGTCTCCAATTGTGTACCTCTGTGAACGTCCGTCTACAGTGTCCTAAAAATCTAACTGCAATCCAACATGTCACTTATTCCCGTTCATGTGCGCACAATCCGATATCACACAGATGTACAGTACTGTATTTACTTTACGTGTATTTAATTGAAATCTTAAGAATAAAGAACTGGGGGGTCTTGGACGTCTTGAGCTGTATTGTATTGTATGTCTTTATTTATTTATGTAGCGCCATTAATGTACATAGCTTCACAGTAGTAATACACATGGTAATCAAATAAATAACAGATAATATAAATAACAGGTCATGGGAATAAGTGCATCAGACATAAAAGTAACATTAAGGAAAAGGAGTCCCTGCTCCGAGGAGCTTACAGTCTAATTGGTAGGTAGGGAGAACGTACAGAGACAGTAGGAGGGAGTTCTGGTAAGTGCGTCTGCAGGGGGCCAAGCTTTATGTATCATGTGTCCAGTATAATCCACGGTGCTATTCATATTCTTCTTTAAGCAAGTGTGTCTTAAGGTGGGTCTTAAAGGTGGATAGAGAGGGTGCTAGTCGGGTATTGAGGGGAAGGGCATTCCAGAGATGGGGGGCAGTAAGTGAGAAAGGTTTAAGGCGGGAGAGGGCTTTAGATTCAAAGGGGGTACAGAGAAGACATCCTTGAGAGGAATGCAAAAGTCGGGATGGTACATAGTGAGAAATTAGGGCTGAGATGTAACGAGGGGGAGAAGAGTGTAAAGCTTTAAAAGTGAAGGGGTGAATTGAGTGCGAGATGCGTGATTTGATATGAAGCCAGGAGAGTGATTTCAGCAGGGGTGGTGCTGAGACAGATTTTGGAAAGAGTAGAGTGATTCTGGCAGCAGCGTTATAGATAGATTGTAGGGGAGACAGGTGACCAGACAGGCCGGACAGCAGGAGGTTACAGTAATCAAGATGGGAGAGAATGAGGGCCTGAGTCAGAGTTTTAGCAGTCGAGCAACGGAGGAAAGGACATATCATTGTAATATTACGGAGGAAAAGGCGACAGGTTTTAGATAAGTTTTGCATGTGAGAGGAGAATATGAGAGAGGAGTCGAGTGTGACCCCTAGGCAGCGTGCTTGGGCTACTGGATGAATGATAGTACTTCCAAAAGTAATGTGGAAGGAGGTAGTAGGGCCAGGTTTGGGGGGAAGTATGGGGAGCTCTGTTTTTGCCATGTTGAGTTTAAGGCGGCGGAGGGCCATCCATGATGATATAGCAGAGAGACATTCAGAAACTTTGGTTTGTACAGCAGGTGTAAGGTCGGGTGTTGAAAAGTAAATTTGTGTGTCATCAGCATAGAGGTGATATTTAAACCCAAGAGATGTTATTAGGTCCCCTAGAGAGAGTGTGTACAGAGAAAAGAGAAGAGGTCCCAGGACAGAGCCCTGGGGTACCCACACAGAGAGATCAATAGAGGAGGAGGAGGTGTTAGCAGAAGAGACACTGAAAGCACGATGGGAGAGGTAAGAGGAGATCCAGGATAGAACTTTGTTACGAATACCAAGAGTATGGAGAATGTGAAGGAGAAGAAGGTGGTCCACGGTGTCAAATGCAGCAGAGGTCGAGTAATATGAGCAGAGTGTAATGACCTCTGTCTTTGGCAGCATGGAGGTCATCCGTTATTTTAGTGAGTGGAGAAAGGGGGGGGGGGATCCTCCGGCGCTGTGCTTCACTCAAATTTCCAGGACACATGCAATGTAAAACAAGGGACCGCGATCAGGAAGGGTTAAATCACAGTAGGGTGCTATGGGTGAGATATGCAATAGACACACTTACATTTAACCACTAGATTCCCTCTTCTGTATAGTATATACTTCTTAATATAACCTCAGGAAAAGGGAGAGAACAGAGAAAACATAGTATAACACTGTTTATTGAACAAAATTGATTAAAAATATAGATTTCCAACTCACAAGCGACCATTAAAAAATGGCATAGAGTGCAGAAGTTTCAGTCTCTGCCAGACTTCCTCCCAGATGGTTAGGTGTCCGCGCGGAGTCTGTCCCAGTCGATAAGATGGTGGTGCAGGGATATTGATGAAAATCGGGTGGTTCGCCCAGACTTGTGCACAGCCTGTTCTTCCTCCCGTCAGTCAGCCTCCTTGCAGTTCTTTCCACGTCCCGCGCATGCGCATGCGCTCCGGTGGTAGTGTGTATCAGAATGGGATTCTGCTTCTCTGTACGGTGGCTCGTGAGGACCAAAAGACCGTCAGACGCGTTTCGCTAAAAGCTTCCTCAGTGACGTGGATACATGGGGGTCAGTAGCACTTTATATATCCTCTAAGGTTCACATTGTCCAATCTGGCACATTTAATTGCTCTATGTCTGCAAGTAAAGTGAATAGACTATTCACTTTACTTGCAGACATAGAGCAATTAAATGTGCCAGATTGGTCCTCACGAGCCACCGTACAGAGAAGCAGAATCCCATTCTGATACACACTACCACCGGAGCGCATGCGCGGGACGTGGAAAGAACTGCAAGGAGGCTGACTGACGGGAGGAAGAACAGGCTGTGCACAAGTCTGGACGAACCACCCGATTTTCATCAATATCCCTGCACCACCATCTTATCGACTGGGACAGAGTCCGCCCGGACTCCTAACCATCTGGGAGGAAGTCTGGCAGAGACTGAAACTTCTGCACTCTATGCCATTTTTTAATGGTCGCTTGTGAGTTGGAAATCTATATTTTTAATCAATTTTGTTCAATAAACAGTGTTATACTATGTTTTCTCTGTTCTCTCCCTTTTCCTGAGGTTATATTAAGAAGTATATACTGTACAGAAGAGGGAATCTAGTGGTTAAATGTAAGTGTGTCTATTGCATATCTCACCCATAGCACCCTACTGTGATTTAACCCTTCCTGATCGCGGTCCCTTGTTTGTTTTACATTGCATGTGTCCTGGAAATTTGAGTGAAGCACAGCGCCGGAGGATCCCCCCCCCTTTCTCCATTCAGTGACTAATACAGAGGTTGGAGAATCACCTCTGAACGAGACTCTGGCAGCAGGACTACACTCTATGAGGGACTGAAAAATCGAACCCATTTTTATACGGTTGGCGCAGTTATTTTATTTCTCTTTATCTGTTATTTTAGTGAGGGCTGTTTCCGTGGAGTGAGCAGTGCGGAAGCCAGATTGTAGAGGGTCTAGGAGAGAATAGGTGTTGAGAAAATGGAGCAAGCGAGAGAATACAAGACGTTCAAGGAGTTTAGAGGCAAAAGGCAGGAGGGAGACAGGTCGATAGTTAGAAAGACAGGTAGGGTCAAGCTTGCAGTTTTTGAGTAATGGTATAACTGTTGCATGTTTGAAGGAGGATGGGAAGGTACCAGAGTAGAGGGAGGAGTTAAAAATGTGTGTGAGGGTAGGGATTATAGTAGCACCAAGAGGTTTTAGGAGATGGGAGGGAATGGGGTCAAGAGAGCAAGTGGTAGAGGAGGAAGAGGAGATCAAAAGCAACACATCCTCCTCTGAGACAGTGGAAAAAAAGTCAAGGAAGGCAGGAGGAGAGTTAGGAAGAGGTGTAGAATGGTAGGAAGAAACAGAGGGGATGTTCTGAAGTATGGATTCCACCTTTTCTTTAAAATAGTCAGCAAAGTCCTGGGCGGAGATGGAGGAAGAAGAGGCAGCTGAGGGTGGTTTGAGTAGAGCATCAAAGACAGAGAAGAGTCGGCGTGGGTTAGACTTGTGCTTGTTGATTAGAGAAGAAAAGTAGGCTTGTTTAGCTTGCGAGAGGGCAGAGTTGAAACAGGATAGCACAAATTTGTAATGAAGAAAGTCTGCTAGAGTTTGAGATTTCCTCCAGAGGCGTTCAGATGAACGAGTGGAGGAAAGCAGCATGCGCGTGTTGGAATTTAGCCAGGGTCTGGGGTTAGAAGGGCGATGACGGCAGAGAGAAAGCGGGGCATGTAGATCAAGAGAGGAGGATTAGGCAGAGTTGTAGTTCCTAACCAGGTTGTCAGGGTCTATAGGAGAGCTGAGAGAGGAGAGGAGAGGAGAGGGAGGAGCGTAAAGTGGAATCAAAGCCTGGTAGGTGAATAAAGCGCAGGTTTCTGCAGAACCGGGGGGTATATGGAGGTGGAGAAGGGGAGAAGCGAGATAGAGAGAATGAGATGAGGTGATGGTCAGAGAGAGGAAAAGGGGAAATGGAGAAATCGGAGAGAGAGAAGTTTTTAGTGAAAACCAGGTCTAGGTAGTGGCCATCCTTGTGGTTGCTGGCTGCAGTCCACTGTTGAAGGCCAAAAGAAGAGGTTAGAGAGAGAAAGCGGGATGCCTAAGGGAGAGAGAGGTCATCAATGTGGCAATTGAAGTCCCCAAGGAGAAGAACAGGAGAGTCTGAGGAGAGAAAGAAAGAGAACCAGGATTCAAAGTTAGAGAGAAAGGCAGAAGGGGGATGAGTAGAGGTAGGTGGGCGATAGATGACCGCCACATGGACAGGGAGAGGTGAGAAGATCTGGACAGTGTGAACCACAACGGAGGGAAAAACAAGAGATGGAGGAATAGGAAGGGTTCGGTAACGGCAGAGAGAGGAGAGCAGAAGCCCCACACCTCCACCCTTGCCATAAGGGCGCCGAGTGTGGGAGAAAGAAAGGCCACCATAAGAGAGGGCAGCTTCCAGAGCAGAGTCAGACTGAGTGAGCCAGGTCTCAGTTATAGCAAATAGGAGCAGAGAGTGAGAGAGAAAGAAGTCATGCACAGAGAGGAACTTGTTAGAAAGGGAGCGAGCATTCCAGAGGGCACAGGAGAAAGGGAGAAAGGAGGGAGGGTGACAGGGGATGGGTATGAGGTTAGAGAGGTTAACACCAGAAGGACTAGAGGTTGCATTTGGCAGGCGAGAACGAGAGCATACAGAAATAAGGCAGGGACCAGGATTGGGAGAGATATCCCCAGAAACAAGGAGGAGAAGCATCAATAGAAAGAGAATGTGTGAGGAGGATTTGTAGGGGTGTGATTTAGTGCAGGGGGTATAGTTGTGTAGTGTCAGAGGGCGCAGGTAAGAAAGGAGTTCATGTGAACTGAGAAGTGGCGAAGGAAGGAGTGATGGAGATATATGAATAGAGTTAGAGACATAAGGAGGCTGGTAGAAAGAAGTGCATAATTTGAGAAGAAGTGAGATCACAGCAAATATAAATGGTAAAGGCAGCATCACAGCCGTAGTAAAGTGCTGAGATGTGCAGTCTGGTATAAATGATATCCTCCTTTCTAGCGTAGTTCAAATGCAGGAATGGGCCATTAGGGGTTGTCCACTTCTTCACTTCTTTTGAACTTCCTTTTAAACTTCAGCTACTTACAATGGGCTACTTAGAGATTGGCTGCAGGCAGCATAAAGCAGTTCTATCTGGGCTTATATACCTGTAAAGAAAGAGACAATATTCAATATTAATAATCGCTCCATCAGTAGTAGTGTGGCGTGCATGCGTGTCACTATTGAACACGGTTGAAACGCATATTTTATTTTATTGTGTATTTATCTTTTTTCAACACAAATGGTAATTAAAGCAGGCCCTCTATACGAATATACCACACATGAAGGGTCTAGCATCTGTAGACTTCTTTTTATCTGGTGATAAGGAATTACATTATCTAAATAGAAGTTTTATTTTGGATTCAATCCACTTCATTTTGAAACATAATTATTTTATGTTTTTGGACGAATACTTCCTGCAGGTTTGCGGAACTGTTATGGGCACAAGATTTGCCCCCAGTTTCGCAAACCTGTACATGGGAGAATGGGAATTTGAGTTCATTTTGAACAATAATCCTTTTAAAGACAATATTATTGTTTGGCGTCGTTTTATAGACGACATTATATGTATATGGGATGGGGACCAATGTTCTATAAATCACTTTGTAAACTACATTAATAGTAAATAATAAAAAATGCACAAATGCGCACCAGGGATTAGTGGAAGGTAATTTATTAAAAATACACACAAACTCTGAGGGGATCCAACCCCACCTCAGAACAGCTGTGCAGCTGAACGGCTAAGTACTACCCAGGAGAACACCTGATGGTGACTAAACCCTAAGCTGCACAGTATACAAATACAGTAAAATTTATATAAAAACACATGAAAGAAAAAAACAAACATGAAAACAACCTATCAACAGATTTGTATAGAAACCGCCATAAGGTTGGGCACTGGCAAGGGGAAACGGACACTCACACTGAGACAGTCAGCAGACTCGCGGTGGCTGCACAGGATCCGGATCTCATCACCGCGGAGATGGAAAAAAACGCAGCTGTCTCCTGCAGGCTCCGTCTCAGCTTACCAGCATACACGCGCAGGATGACCTGTCGTGACCTCTACGCGTTTCGTACCAAGTACTTCGTCAGGAGGTGGGGAGACGCTTTATGTACATGCTGCAAAGGGATCATCCACACCATCATACAGCACGAGCGCTGAATATCCTGTTTTTTCTACATTAATAGTAATGATAGAAATCTATCCTTTACCCACTTGGATAATGAACGAAATATAAATTTTCTGGATTTGAGTTTGACGATATTAGATGAAGGGAAGCTTATTACTAAAACCTATTTTAAGGATGTCGACTCAAATAATCTTCTGCTAGCCTCAAGCAATCATAAAAAATCCTGGATCCAGAATATTCCTGGTGGTCAGTTCTATAGACTAAGGAAAAACTGTAGTTTGGATACTGATTTTGAGACACAGGCCAGTGACCTAACTTCCAGATTTCTGGAGAGAGGCTATCCATTGAAAAAACTAAATGATGATTTGGACAGGGTAAGAAAATTGGATAGAAGACAAATGTTAATACCAAAAACTAAAGAACATAATAAACAGGAGAACACTGAGGGTAAATGTAATGTTGCTTTTATTACGAATTTTAATTCCATGACTCTGCAAATTGAAAAAATTGTTAAAAAACACTGGGCAATTTTATCAAATGACCCAATTTTGGGGGTCCACATTTCGAAGTTTCCTAAATTTATCTATAGAAAAGCGAAAAATCTGAAAAACACCTTGTCCCCTAGTGACATTAATATTAAAGATGTCTCTGTGGGAGAAAAAAGGTGGTTGAGTAGTAAACCCACCGGAAACTTCAAATGTGGAAAATGCTCAGTATGTAAACATTTGCATCCTGATAATAAAACTTTTATGTGTAAAAAAACTGGGGAAGTTTTTGAGGTTTCTGATTTTATCAACTGTAATTCTGACCATATAGTTTATTTAATCGAATGCCCCTGCGGCTTGCACTATGTGGGGCGCACTAAGCGTCCACTTAAGGTGCGCATCCAAGAACACATACGAAATATTAAAAACGGTCTTTTTAAACATAGTCTTTCAAAGCATTACACTCTGCACCATAATAAAGACCCCTCCTCCCTGCTCTTTAAGGGCATTAAATATGTCCCTAAAAATAGAAGGGGCGGTGATAGGGTGAAGGATTTATCAATTCAGGAGACCTTCTGGATACATAAATTGAGAACTTTGCATCCAGGAGGTCTAAATGAGGATATTGATATTTGGTCCCTCTACTAATCCCCATTTAGATGGGGGTTTATCTAATTAAATCCTCCGTGTAGGTTTTAGTATTTTTTACCAATATATATATATATTTTAATATTCACTTTCATTAAATATTTTCTACTACTAAGTGCTTGCTTAATTTTATTGTATTTTATGCTTCGTGCTCTTTTTTCAATGATATATCATGATACTTGCACCTTTTAGATATAGGTGCAGTTGCAGATGCTCAATCTTTCTTGTCTTAACATTTTTTTCTCTTTATTTTAGAATCGTCATTTGATGTTTTGTATCTTGAGTGTTATTGCTGATGAAGAGACCCCTGTGGTTTCGAAACGCATTGGAACTAATCACCCTGTGAACCCTGGACTTTGCACCCCTCCCTTGCGAGCGAACTCGGTGTTTAGAAAGATTGCGACGTGCTGTCGCCGCCGAGTGACGTCACGAACCCGGAAGCGCCGGACCAGAGAGCTGAACAGCGTGTGTCCCGCTGCAGCAGAGACTGCTTCATCTGCGGACATTATTCATCTGTATCACGAGCTGGCTGAACTGCTTACCATCTTGCCGGAGACCATTCAGGACTTATCCTGAGATCGAGCGATCGTGACAAGGAGAGCTACATGTGCCCTAACCGATGACATCTCCACTGGCGTGCTGATTGGTGCATGGGTAACATTAACCCTTGACATGCCTGATTAATCTGTTTTAATGTACGCTTAATACTTACCTCACTTGTTTGGTTACGAATATAAATTTTTAATGCACTATGAGCGTTGTGCGCTGTGTTTTTTTGTATATCCCAGCTACCTGCCTCAACCTGATTATATGTTCACGCATGCGCACTTAGTAGTGCATTCACGCATGCGTACTACCTGTATACGTAAAGCAGTTATTTATATTGTAGTAAATCATACTGTAGTTTTCATCCCATAAAAAATACAAAAATAAATTTCAGAAATGAAAGCGTCAAATCAACAGCCAGAAGATGATGTTGATGTAAGTTGAAAACCACTATATTTTAAACTTTAATTAGTTTTACTTTTATATTATCAGCTTCACTGTTCTAACAATGTGATATTCGTATTCATGTTTCTTAACTTTTACGGTACTTTCTAAATTATTGTATTTCACGCTTGTTTGGCACAGCACATACTGTATGTGATAGATAGATTTATTTGATCACCGTTAATAAATCATCGCACAGGTCAACTCTTTTTTTTTTTCAACAATTTCTTTTTTTATTATCTTATACTATATTAGTGAAAGCACTGTATGTTTGCCTGCCTGCCTGCATGCATGCATGCCTGCCTGGATGTCCGGTGTCCCTAGGGGAAATCTCATTGGTCCCTTGGCCCGCCCGCCCCCGCACACCTCTCATTGGCCTGAGGCGGAGTGACGGGCCAAGGGACACACACACACACACAGGGAACACAGGGACACACACACACACAGGGAACACAGGGACACACACACACAGGGGGACACACACACACAGGGGGACACACACACAGGGGGACACACACACACACACACACACACACACACACAGACACACACACACAGACACACACACACACAGTGACAGACACACACGCGCACGCACGCACACACACACACACACACACACACACACACACACACACACACACACACACACACACACACACACACACACAGGGACACACACAGTGACACACAGTGACACACACACACACACACACACACACTGTTACATACATTAGCGGGGGCTCACAGTGTTAGCAGCACCCGCGCGCACCTCCTCCTCTCCCCGTGTCTCCCGCGCTTTCACCCCGACCCCCCCCTCCCCCGGCGCCGCTACAGTCAGCGGGACACACACACTATTATTACCCCTTCAGCGCCCCCCCCCCCCACCCACCCCAGTGTCAGCGGCCGTGCGAGACCCCCCCCTCTATATCTCCCACCTCTCCCCCCCCCCACACATATACATGCCCTCCCCCCCTCCCCGGCGCTACAACTCACCCCTCCCCGGCGGGGGAACAGCCAGTGGCCAGGCAGGCTGCCTCGTGGCGCCGAGTGCCCAAGATGGCGGCGCCCGGGACACAGCGGGGGAGCGGCCACAACACGCTGCCTCCCGCCTCAGATCCCCGTGGGACCTGCCGGATGGGTGAGTGAGCGGCCTTCACCTCCCCTCTACCCCCCATTCACCTCCCCTCCACCCCCTCCCCTCCAGTGTCAGTGTCTCCCCGATCCCCCCCCCCCCGGCGCCGCAACAGTCAGCGGGGGAGCGAGCGAGCGCCCGGGACACAGCGGGAGAGCGGCCACAACACGCTGCCTCCCGCCTCAGATCCACGTGGGACCTGCCGGACGGCTGAGTGAGCGGCCTTCACCTCCCCTCACCCACCCCTCACCCCCCATCAGCTCCCCTCACCCCCTTTCACCTCCCCTCACTCCACTTCTCCCTTCCACCCCCCTTCACCTCCCCATTTACCTCCCCCCTCCACCCCCCATTCACCTCCCCTCCACCCCCCCCCTTCACCTCCCCTCCACCCCCCCCCTTCACCTCCCTTCCACCCCCCCTTCACCTCCCTTCCACCCCCCCTTCACCTCCCTTCCACTCCCCCCCCTTCACCTCCCCTCCACCCCCCCTCCACCCCCCCCCCCACCTCCCCTCCACCCCCCCACCTTCACCTCCCTCCACCTCCCCTCCACCCCCCCTTCCCACCGCCTCCCCCCCCTTCCCACCGCCTCCCCCCCACCGCCTCCCCCCCCTTCCCCACCGCCTCCCCCCCCCCTTCCCTCCACCTTCCCCACCGCCTCCCCCCCTTCCCACCGCCCCCCCCCCTTCCCACTGCCTCCCCCCTTCCCCCCCTTCCCACCGCCTCCCCCCCCCCTTCCCACCGCCTCCCAGCCCCCTTCCCACCGCCTCCCCCCACCCCTTCCCACCCCCCCCTTCCCACCGCCTCCACCCCCCCTTCCCACCACCTCCACCGCCCCCCCCCCTTCCCACCGCCCTCCCTCTGCCCCCCCCCCTTCCCCCCCCCATCTCTAACCCTTCCCCTCCCCTCCTCTAACCCTTCCCCCCTCCTCCACCCCTTGCCCCCCTCCTCCACCCCTTGCCCCCCTCCTCCACCCCCTCCTCCCCTTCCCGCCGCCCTTCGCCTTCATGCCCGCCTTACCGCCTCCCCACCCCCGCCTCTGCCTTTCACCCGCCCTTACTCGGCCGCCTCTGCCTTTCACCCACCGCCTCACAGCCGCTGCACGCACTCAACAGACACCCGCCACACTCGACACATACCTGCCGCCACACACACCTGCTGCCTCCCGCCCCTACGCACCGACATCACTGACCCACCGCCTCACACCCTAGCAGGACCCCCACTCACAGACAGCACTCACAACCCACGTGCCAAGCCGCCGCCTCACACCCTTGCAGGACCCCCACTCACAGACAGCACTCACAACCCACGCACCACCCGCCGCCTCACACCCTAGCAGGACCCCCACTCGCACACAGCACTCACAACCCACGCGCCACCCGCCGCCTCACACCCTAGCAGGACACACGACTCAGATTTTTTACATCACTTATGCCCACCAAAATATACATTGTACTGTGGTGTGGTTACAATAAACCATTTTTATACAAACATCGTATTACATTTTCTTCCATCTTTCTTTTCAATATTATTATCCAACCTTTACAACAAACAGTCACCTATTGTTCCACGATTTATAAAATAATACTACCTATTACGCATTTACATCCCGGGCAACGCCGGGTCTCTCAGCTAGTATAATTATATTTAATATTAACATCATTAACAAGACTACATTTCACGCTAGTGGGGCAAAAAACGTTTGATATAGATAAACAGAAATATTCCACACACACTGGTGATCACCTTTAATAAATTTTAGACAGTTCATCCCTCTCATGGAGTGAACTGTATTTTTGCCTCCTGCAATGTGCTTATTTCAGGAGACAAAACAGACTCCTTGACCGGCACCTACCCCCAACTCGCGACTCTGCTCAAAAAAAATATTACAAATTCCAATTTTTTTATTATGGGTTTCAACCAGGTATAATAGTGACATGCATGCGCAGAAATGCTATGACACGCATGTGCATTTCAAACAGATTCCATAGTGACACACATACGCAGAAAATGCTATGACACGCATATGCGTTTCAACCAGGCTCCACAGCGACAAGCATGCACATCACACTACTACTGTACGTGCTACTATAGTATTGAATATTGTCTCTTCACAGGTCAAAGAAGAAAAATAAAATAAAATTGGAGAAAAGACTTTGTATTTTTGTATTATTCCTTTCTACTTTCTAAGTGTGTGCAAATAAAACATTTAATTCTCTATAAATACTTTTTGGTGTGTTCACGTTTTTACTCTTTAGATTTAAATTAAATACACCTAAAGTACATACATCTGTGTGATATCGCAGGGGTGCGCAAACTTTGTGCGCTGCCCCCCCGCTTGCCAGCCCTGTGCTTGCGCTCCCCCCTAAAATCTGGTGTCAAATGACGCGCGGGGTCACGTGACGTACTTCACGTGTCCACGGCGTCATTTGGCGTGCATTGCCATGGAGACGCATCACGTCACATGACCCCACAGTGTAATTTGATGCCGCATAACCATGGCGGTGCATCACCGAAGGCAAGGTAGCAGACACTGAAGAGGGCCTCACACGATCCCCCTGCCCTTAATTTAAACGCCATGGGGAAGAGCGCGGGGCCTCTGCAGCCGCCACGCCCCCTCCTAAAAATCTTGTGCCCCCCCACTTTGCGCACCCCTGGGATATTGGATCATCTGTACACCCCTGAAACGTGGAGTAAAAAAACTGTCACAGCTGTATTACTAGTGTTATACAACAAACAAACACATCAAGGACACATACAACACCAAGGACCCCACCAGTTCGCTGTACGACATACATTTATGTTACTTTAGCTTACGAGTGCATTTTAGTATGAACAATTGCACTTAGCTTCCTGAGCAACTACAATGAAATTAGCATAAGCATAATGTCATTACAGGCCGTATTTAGCCCACAGTTGAAGATTAAGTTAAAGATCCTGTTGTATGTTTTTTCTGCAGTTCTTTTTCTGACAGCGAACATAGTAATCTTCACAGATCAAAGTGGCAAAACACCTTCCACACAGTGTTCCAATACTCTTGTTAACTGTTACCTGGACAAAGCTGAACCCTCCCGGTGAACCAAGGCTGTACACCTAGGGCCTGAGTTGCAAGTAGTCCAGATAGGCCTGACACCAGTGGTGCTGAACAACAGTAGCGCGGATTGAACGCCACCTACAAATTACTCAGCTTTGTTCTTACCTTGTTGATCCATTTTAGCTTACCTGATCTAAAACCTCCTTCATCTCTATGAATACGTCATCCACCCTCGATTCTCTGAGTCCAACCCCCATTTTTGGGAGTCTGCAATGCACCAAGAATGCCAACAACAAATCAGCACTAAATAAACGAACCCTGCAAACAGAGAAACATACAACTTCAGTTATTTTAACTAAATCTTTCAACATTACCAGAGTAACCGGGACAAGACACAAAATGTATTTCTGATATCTGGACTCATATATCTTCAATCCCTGCTTGTCCTCTGGCACTTTTTTCATCCTTCTTTAAGCATGCAGTGGTCACAACTACTCTAAAAAACATTCTAGACCCTACGTGCCCTACTAACTACCACGCTTTTGCTTCCAAACTGCTAGAACATCTTGTGTTCTCCTTATTGATCACGTTTCTTAATTCCCATGCTCTCCTGGACCCTTTACAATTTTGCTTTCATAAAGCTCACTCAAGAACGACTGTGCAATTTTTTGGTAGAGAGAAACTTTCAAATGCATGTATGTATGTCTTTATTTATATGGCGCCATTAATGTACAGTACATAGTGCTTCACAGCAGTAATACACATGACAATCATATAAATAACAAATAATACAAATAACAGATCATGGGAATAAGTGTTTCAGACATAAAAGTAACATTTAGGAAAAGGAGTCCCTGCTCCGAAGAGCTTACAATCTAAATAGTAGAAACACAAATGGTGAACAGAATCACCCAGGTCCCTATTGGCACGCACACATGATGCACAAGTATAATTAACAAGGACACATATCCATTAATTTCAACCAAAATTCCCACTACCCCAATGAGGGTATATCAACAATAACAGACAGACAGTCTGTATAAAAACAGAAAATAACAAAACTTTAATGTTGACAGATAGTCATGCCGAATTTTGGTTGAAATTAATGGATATGTGTCCTTGTTAATTATACTTGTGCATCATGAGTGCGTGCGTGCCAATAGGGACCTGGGTGATTCTGTTCACCATTTGTGTTTTTGCTTTATCTCCTCCCTATGCACCTGGAGCCTTATACTTGATTGTTTGTTTTTGGTACTGAGCGATAACTGTATTTTTGTGTGTTCAATCTAAATAGTAGGTAAGAAGAATGTACAGAGACAGTAAGAGGGCATTCAACTACAAAGTGGCGGCACACTGCAAAGGGAGCCGCCGGAACCTCCGGCGACCCACTCACCCTATCTATGGGCCGCAACTGTCGCGCACCTTATTGCTTACCCCCACAGCAGCGGAGGTAAGGGGGGAGGGGGGGAAACGGAGGACAGGGAAGCCAGAGGGGACATGGCTATATATATATATATATATATATATATATATATGTGAAAAAGATGTGATGCCTCACATGGTATATCTTCCAATCTGATTGGTTAGAATAACATGTGATGGCAGCCATTTTGGTGTTGGTGACGTCATCTTAAAGGGAGGGAAGCAGAGCCTGCCAGATTGGATGGCTTCCCTCCTTTTTATGACATCACATCCTTTCAACAACAACAAAACTCGCATGGTACACCATCCAATCGGATTGGAGGTGTATCATTTGACACTCAAATATGATGTAACGTGCCTTATATAAGGCCTGTCCCGTCTCATTTGACCTCAAGAAGACAATGGGACCACATCCGCTAATGTATTACAAAGAAAGAAGAGAAGACTCAAGAAAGAAGAAAAGAAGAAGTTACCTGAAGTTGAGGAGCATTATGTTGCGGATCAAGAGCTTCCTGATGCATTCGGTATCGGAGGGTGAAGACATCAAAGGTAAGAAAAACATACAGTAGATTGTGTGTTATTTTTGTTTTTCAAGTATTTTTATTGTATTTTTAATTTTTTGGTTTCCAATTGACTGCCAATGTGTTTATCTATGCCCCTTTAGGGCTATAGATAAATACAGTGACAAGCAAATGCATTTTTGGCAAATACTTGTTTTGATTTAATTATGTTTTTTGTTGATTGCTTTTTTTTAATTCTTGTGTTTTATTGTTGATTGCATTTTTAAATTATTGTGTTTTTTTTGGTGTTTTCATTCTGGTTTATTTTTGGTGTTTGTTTTCTTATTGTTGTTTATTTTTGGTGTTTGTTTTTTATTGTTGTTTATTTTTGGTGATTGGTTTATTTAATTGTTGTGTTTCTTTTGGTGATTGGTTTGATTTAATTTTGTATTTTTGGTGGTTGTTTTTTTTTTTGGTTACCCATTGACTGTCATAGTGGAAAATCATGCTCATATTATTGTGAGGATCGGGCGCAGGCATCGCCCCCGAGAAGGCAGCATCAGCAGCAGACTCCGCTCCAGAGTTTGACACTAACTGACTGCTGCTGTTCTTAGTCAGTGCCTGCTGTGCTGAGGTCACTCAGCAACGAATCAGGGGGCTGATTCTTGCAGCAGCTTCTGATGCTCTACTCCTCAGCTATTGGCTACTCTCCCTTTACATGCTCAGCTATTGCTGCTTCAATTTGGCTGAGCATAGATATACTTTACTTGTGATGACGTGCTGGTCGCAAGCACTTTATATTGCCTGTCCTGACTTGCCTTGCCATGCCTGCTTCGCTTTTCCTTACAACGATCCTGACTCTCTCCAATCCTCAACTATGGCTAGTGACCCCAACGATCCATACCTTCTCCTTCTCTGCATTCCGGACACGATCTCGCAGCCTCAGGTCAGTGTTTCTATATCCTCATCTCGGCCTCATGGTCCAGCCCAGTTTGTGGTGGGCACCTGTTACAGTATGCTCAGCCCCACAAACATGGACCCCGCTGAAGTGGTCGAGTTCTGATCCTGCACGCAACCCAGCTTGAACAAGAACAGCAGTACCTAGAGCATATTAGCAAACAAATGGAGCAAATCACGGTACTATCAACCGAAGACTTGGCACAGCATGCAGCGGTTAACCCTGCTCCCCTAGTCGCGGAGTTCCCTACACCAAGTGCTACTCACGCCACCTGTGAACCCTGTCTCCCCATGCCTAATCGCTATGGCGGAGATCCCCTCAGCTGTCGTGGGATCCTAAACGAATGTTTTATTCAATTTGAACTTTCTCCCTCTCGCTTTGTGTCGCAGTGTGCAAAAATTTCTTACTGTATATCATATCGCTGTTCACTGACGATGCCCTGGCGTGGGCATCTCCTATCTAGGAGAGATGACTGTACCTCACAAGTAACCTATCTCTCTTCACTCATTTGCTCCTAAGGGTCTTTGATACTTCAGGATGTAAGGTAATGTCCTCTTCTTCCCTCCTGCATATCTCTCAAGTCAGCCGGATGGTGGCTCACTACGCAGTTGAATTTTGGACCCTCATAGTAGAAACCGGATGGAACAACGAAGCACTAGCAGCAGTTTTTTGGCAGGGCCTTACGGAGAATCTCAAGGATGACCTCACCGCGCTGGAACGTCCTAATAATTTGGAGGATTTCATCAGCCCGCGAGGATCAGCATCTTCAGGAGAGAAGAGAGGAAAGCTCCCAGCACTGAGAAGGTACATGTTCTTTTCTTAAACTTCCAGCGGTTCCCGTTCCCTAGAATTCCCTGGATCCAGATGAAGCAATGCAGCTCAGAGGTAATAATCTATCGGCCAGCGAGAAGCAGCACAGACGCAATTTTGGGCTCTGTATGTATTGTGGTACCGTCGGACATCTGGCTCTCCACTGTCCCAACAAAACAGAAAATGCCAAATCCCAGTGAGAGACGGGAGAATCACACTGGGAACATTATGTACTTCTACCTCTTCTTTACCTACTAAGTTATGCTTATCAAGTTGACCGGGAAATTTTTCACGGCCAAAACTCAGGCCTTTCTGGACTCCGGGTCAGGTGGTTACTTCATCGACCAGGCTTTCGCGGAGAGACACGACATTATGTTGATACAACGAAAGTCTCCGGTAAGATTGGAGGCGATCGACGGCACACCGCTACAGCCTGCGTATATTTCATTGGAGACGTCTCTGCTATAGTTGGAGACTGGTATGGCTCATATGGAAACGATTAGACTGGACATAATTCACACTCTCACCATTGATGTAATTTTGAGGTTACCGTGGCTTCAATTCCATAACCCTCTAGTCGTCTTCTCAACTCAGACATTGGAGCTCTCTTTGTCTTAAGAACTGTTCTTTTCCATCACAAACGTTGGCTGGGGTCTTTGTACCAGTGGAAGCGAAATCCAACATTCCTAATATCTACTCCAACTTTCAGGATGTTTTTGATAAAGTTCAGTCCGAGGAACTGCCGCCGCACCGGTCCTTTGACTGGCATATTGATCTTTTGCCTGGGTCGGAGCCTCCCAGGGGAGTTTCCTATCCATTTTCACCTCCAGAGAACCGTTCCTTGAAGGAGTACATTCAGGAGAACCACCAGAGGGGATTCATTCGGAAATCTACTTCCCATGCGGGTGCAGGGTTTTTACTTGTTAAAAAGAAAGATGGAACGCTACGGCCGTGCATTGACTACCGAGGACTCAACAAAATTACGGTAAAAAATCGATATCCGTTACCACTCATCTCCGAACTGTTGGACAGGTTGCAAGGAACCTTTATCTTTACAAAATTAGATTTGCGAGGGTCTTATAATCTGGTCAGAATTCGTCAGGGTGATGAATAGAAGATGGCCTTTAATACCCGGGATGGACACTTCGAGTATCTGGTTATGCCTTTCGGACTCTGTAACGCTCCTGCCGTATTTCAGAACTTTGTGAATGAGATATTTAGGGACCTTCTCGACAAATATGTCATCATATACTTGGATGACATTCTGATTTTCTCAAAATCAGCACAGGAACATCCAGAGCATGTGAAGCAGGTTCTAAAACGATTACGGGAGAATCGCCTGTTCGCAAAGCTGAAGAAATGCCAATTCCACCAAACCAGTACCTCCTTTCTGGGATATATCACTTCGGATACCGGATTAGCCATGGACTCAGATAAAGTCAAAGCCGTTATGGCATGGCCACGTCCCATCAGCCTGAAGGCGGTCCAGCGGTTTCTGGGATTTGCCAATTATTACAGACGATTTATTCAGAACTTTTCTTCCATTCTGGAGCCCATAACTGCCTTAACCAAAAATGAAGCTGATCCTTCTAAATGGTCTGTGGAGGCGGTTAATGCATTTGATAAACTAAAGACAGGCTTTGCCTCGGCCCCAGTTCTGGTACATCCAGATCCCGCTCTACCCTTCACTCTGGAAGTAGACACATCAGATGAGGGGTCAGGAGCAGTGCAATCTCAACTAAAAAATCCTAAAGCCAGGCTGCATCCGTTTTCCTTTTTCTCCAAAAGATTTTCCCCAGCTGAACGGAATTACAACGTGGACAATCGGGAACTTTTGGTCATCAAGATGGTGTGATGGAGCGGTGTTGTCGGTATGGTCAGAAAAGAGCTTACACACCACTTTTTTGCAATGAAAAGTGCTTTATTTCCCTTACCAGGGAAGCAGGTTGTAGTTGCACAGAGAATAAAGCATTGAAAGTAAATGGCATAAATCTGCAACAAAAACAATAGTCCTTTGTTCCAGGTACAGTACACAAGTAATCACACAAATAATCAACTAGGATTATAAATAGCCCCCTAGTGCTGCAGTCAAGGTTGGTGACAGAGTGGGTACAATGTCATGCCGTGAAAGGCCAAATAATAGCCTGATTCCCAAAATAGGAGAACAGTACACAACAAGGAGTTCAGGCTCTCCCCTCAGCCAGGCTATCTGCAACCTGTTTCCTCACAGGTTGAGAGCAAAATGACAGCCAGGAAGAAATATGCTATCTTCCTTTTTAACCTTCCCTTTCCAATCAGCTAGGGTGTGGTTCTTTTGTCTGCTAAAGTGAGAGAGTTTTTTAACCTCTTGAATACTCCCTCACATACCTCCCCCCTCAGAGTGTTGCTCCTCGCACACTCACTTTTTGAAACAATCCCCCCGCCCCTTCCCAGGACAAAAAAATATGCATTAGTGTGTAATTTACCAGCCCTATGTTGTACCCGGAAGGAGAAGGGTTGAAGGGAGAGGTACCAGCGCGTGACACTGGGGTTTGTGTCCTTCATTGTATGTAGCCATTTTTGGGGAGCATGGCCTGTGACGAAGGTGATTGTGGTACCCAGGAGATAATACCTAAGTCCTAATACTGCCCACTTCACCGCTAAACACTCTTTCTCTATTACAGAGTAGGCCTGGTCTCTTTTTTAGGAGCTTCCAACTAAGGTATAGGACCGGACACTCTTCCCTGTCTACCTCCTGAGACAAGACAGCCCCTAACCCTACTTATGAGGCATCCATCTGCAGAATGAAGGGCTTCCCAAAGTCTGGACAGAGTATTCTTTTCACTCCCTGAAACGCCTCCTCACACTGTACTGTCCACTGGACTTTATTGGGTGCCATGTTTCCTATTAGACTGATGAGGGGGCCAAGGACTGTGTGTAAAAATGTGGTACGAATTTCCCATAACATCCTAAGAAAGCTCTCACCTGCTTTTTGGTCGTTGGTACTGGACAATCCATCAACGCCTGCACCTTGCTGTAGACAGGCTTTATTTGTCCATTACCAAGTACAGTATGTAGCCTAAGTACTTTGTTTCAATTCTCCCTATTGAGAATTTTTCTGGATTGGCAGTAAGGCCTGCCTTTCTAAGGGACCTTAGTACTGCCGACACTTTAGCCAAATGTGTTTCCCAATCTGTGGAATTAAATCATCAAGGTAGGCTGCTGCATATTTGTTATGGGGTAACAATATCTGATCCATTAACGTCTGGAAGGTAGCAGGAGCCCCATGCAATCCAAATGGCATGGTCCGAAAGTGAAACAAACCACAGGGAGTGGCAAAAGCAGTCGTTTCCTGTGACTGTTCTGTTAAAGGGATCTGCCAATATCCCTTCGTGAGATCTAACGTCGTAATATACTTGGCCTTCCCCAGCCTCTCTAACAATTCATCAACTCTTGGTATGGGGTATGCATTGAATTTAGAAACCGCATTTACTTTTCTAAAGTCTATACAAAACCGTGTAGACCCATCAGTCTTAGGGACTAACACAATGGGGCTACACCACTCACTCCGTGACCTTTCTATCACCCCCAATTTAAGCATTTTTCTAGTTCTGTTTCTCCAATCCCCCTTAATTTTTAATTTTTCAGGAATTCGGTAAGGTCTCTGTTTCACATTCTTACATGTTCCGTTTCGCCATGGTGTGCAATCAGATGTGTTTTCCCTTGCAATGTGGAGAACACATCAAAACATTGTTCCACCATCTTTTGTGCCTGTACTTTCTGTTCCAAGAACAGATTCTCCCCCAGTTGGACACTCTACTTTTTCCTGCCAGTGTGGTCCCAGGTCTAACTCCTTCTCTCCTATTGAGACAAACAAACTCTCTTGAGATTTCCAGGGCATCAAAAGATTTATATGATACAGTTGTTTTTCTTTTCCCTGGCTGAATCAGTCACTCTAACTGCACGCCTCTCACAGGCGATCGTGGGGTTTTTATTTAATTTTAAACATTACAGTAATGTAGCAGGCGGTATCCGTAGCTGAACCGCATTGATTTCAGGTCCGGGAACACCCTACTTCCCGAGATACCCTGATATGGGGTGCCGGTATCCCGCCATGTACAAATCATGTGGGTCACGTGACCGAGGGATTTTCACATTGAAGGAGATACCGGCATCCCATAACAGGGTCTCTATCTCGGGAAGTAATGGGTCCAGAGACCCACTGCTACATTACTGTAATGTTTAAAATTAAATAAAATCCCCGTGATTGCCTGTGAGAGGCGCGCAGTTAGAGGGACTGATTTAGCTTATCTCTTACTGCGCATCTATTACAGACAAGCAGACCCCGTAGGACTCACACAGCATGGACCCCTGCTCTGTTAATCCGATGGGCCATTAAGTCCGCAACCTCCACGCGGCACAACGCAAAATGTACCCAGGTAAATGTTCGAATACCGGACTGTATATATAAAATAGTGAATAAGACTTGGAAAAAGTATGTATACATATATATATATATATATATATATATATATATATATATATATATATATATATTATATATATATTGCACTTAGCTATTCCTCTGGTCACATAATCACTATATATTGACTTATATTTGTTATAACAAATCTAACTATTTTCTGTCTCTTGTGCAGATAGTTCTTTCTTATAATTATAATTATAATTATATATATATATATATGCAAATATAGCTGTATGCTCATCTGCATGTCTTAGGCAGGTCTGCAACCCCGCCTTTCCCCATCATCACCCAGCATACAGCACTTCCACTGCAGCAAGGGATTCTGGGAAATGATATGCAAATGAGCACACAGTGTCACTTTTTGCCTCAATAACCATTTTTAACATGGTTCCCTATAGGCTTAAGCATTCTGCATGGTCACAGCTTTGAGCACAGCCAGGGTTAAGGTGCATACCCAGAAAACCACCCACAGACAGCTGTTTCGACCTTGATGGGTCTCATCAGTGTGGGGTTGATTTTACTAGGAATGCAAGAGAGTCTATGGGATAGGCTAAACCATAATACTGAGTTAAGTTATGGTGAGTAAAAAAAGTGACAAAAACCCTCCACAGGAAAGCAAATATGCAAATATAGCTGTATGCTCATCTGCATGTCTTAGGCAGGTCTGCAACCCCGCTTTTCCCCATTATCACCCAGCATACAGCACTTCCACTGCAGCAAGGGATTCTGGGAAATGACATGCAAATGAGCACACAGCTTTGAGCACGGGGTTGCAGACCTGCCTAAGACATGCAGATGAGCATACAGCTATATTTGCATATTTGCTTTCCTGTGGAGGGTTTTTGTCACTTTTTTTACTCACCATAACTTAACTCAGTATTATGGTTTAGCCTATCCCATAGCCTCTCTTGCATTCCCAGTAAAATCAACCCCACACTGATGAGACCCATCAAGGTCGAAACAGCTGTCTGTGGGTGGTTTTCTGGGTATGCACCTTAACCCTGGCTGTGACCATGCAGCAAGCTTAAGCCTATAGGGAACCATGTTAAAAATGGTTATTGAGGCAAAAAGTGACACTGTGTGCTCATTTGCATGTCATTTCCCAGAATCCCTTGCTGCAGTGGAAGTGCTGTATGCTGGGTGATAATGGGGAAAGGCTGGGTTGCAGACCTGCCTAAAACATGCAGACGAGCATACAGCTATATTTGCTTTCCTGTGGAGGGTTTTTGTCACTTTTTTTACACACCATAACTTAACTCAGTATATATATAAATATATATATATATATATAAATATATATATATATATATATATATATATATATATATATATATATATATATATATATATATATATATATAAAAGAAAGATCTATCTGCACCAGAGACAGAAAATAGGGAGGTTTGTATACATACATGATATATATATACTCATAATAAAAAATGAATAGACAATACCGTTCTGTAGCTAACGAAATGATTTTATTTGTGCGAGCTTTCGAGATACACTGATCTCTTCTTCCAGCGATGGTACATTGAATAAAGCTAGCAATGTTAAACTTAAAAACAGTGCATATTAGAATGTTATATACATACACATATACATATATTTTTTCATTTCATTAATTTTGCAATAATTCATACCTTGCCTGATTATATTTTTACAACTGAACTCCCCCCCCCCAAAAAAAAAACTGTATGCAGGTCCCTTATAGCTAGAGATGGGTGAACTTGAGGGAGGAAATCCCCACAATATATACCGATATAACTGAATTTAAAAAACATCTCCAGATTGTATTTTACTGTTATTTTGTAATTTAAATGGCATATTCCTGAGATACAGTAATTCAAAACCAGAACTAAACAAAACAGGCAAAATTACAGCCAAAATGTAAGTGTTGCTGTGCAACTATACTTACGCCTTCCAATAATCTTTTTTCTAATTCCTTTTGCACTTGAGTGACCTTTAAATTCCTTAATCCATTTGTAAGAGGACGTGCAGAATTGTGATCTTTGGTCTTATTGTGACCTTATCAAAGGTGCAACATCTTAGGCCATTGATGTGACATGATTTTTAAGCTTTTATTTGTGAATGTAATGTTTGGCCCAGTATCAAAGAAGCCAACATGCATAGGTAAATTGAGATTCTTCTTGTGAGTTGAGTTCCTGCTTATTAAGTTCAAATGGATAAGGTACAAAAAAAAAAACATTTGTACACCCACTTGACAACTACAGTCTACTTGATCACAATAACAGTATATTATCTTCCAGTTTAAAAAACAAAGAATGAGAATTAAACCTGACGTGTCTGGCTGAAACTTCATTTCAACTCATCTCTGCCCATCACGAGAAACAAAAAAAGGGTAATTCAGAACGATATCTGAAGCTTGAACAATTGTTTAAAGAAGCTCTTAGCCCAATGACAGTTAGATATAAAGTTTCTCCAGATAAATGTTGACATTTTAAAGTGTTCATGTAAACCCCCTATTGTTATATTTTGTATTTTTACAGTTTCTCAATAAAGGAAATGACAGGTAGAGCTCAGAGCTCAGTACTGTATGTGGATATTCCGAATAAAACACATTTTGCCTCTCTAGCATGGGTTTCAGTTCTTATATGCCAATAGGATATGCAAAATATATTGTAATGACTCTTTCTAGCATACAGTATAGCCCAGGAATATCAGGTGTGCCCTTTTTTGAGTACAGGTTTCTCTCCACGTGTTGTTTGAAGGTAGGTTTAAGGGGCTATATATAACATGTGGGACTAGGGTTGCCTGGTGGCTTCACCAAAAATACTGGACACAATGGTGAAAAATGTGGCGCGCTCGAAAAGTCAGCGGGGATGTGTGTTATTTATAAATTCTCAGACCATTATGTATTTGTTTCTAAATTTCACTCCATGTACAGTATGCACCAATTTGCACCATTTCATATTCTAATTCGCAAAAACTTATGGCGAGGGGCTTGGGGATTGAACGCCCTCCCAGCATTTTTTACGCAATAGAATATGAAATGGTGCAAATTGGTGCAGACGTGGAGTGAAATTTAGAAAGAAATGACACTACGGTCAGATAATTTATAAATAACATACCTGCAGTCATAGAGTACATGGCGAGCTATACTGATCTTAAAGTTTTTCTACACTCCTGCCGTTCTATGATTAGTTATCCTCTCCTCCACTCAGCACTCGTCTCCTCACAGCTCCCGGCCACCGTCCGCAGCATGCCCTCTTAGCACCAGAACTTTGAGCAGGCCGCTTCCGCCGCCGCACTCGCGCTTACAGCCGGCAGCCACCGCCGCACTCGTGCTTCCAGCCGGCAGCCACTGCCGCACTCACGCTTCCAGCCGGCAGCCACTGCCATACTCGTGCTTCCAGCCATTCGCCACCACTGCACTCGCGCTTGCCGTTACCGCCGCACTTGCGCACATACGTACGTGTCCGGTATTATCTCAAATTTTTTACCGGACACACTGCACAATTACCGGCCTGTCCGGTTCAAAAACGGACCCCTGGCAACCCTACCTGGGACTCTTGTAAAATAGGTCTATCAGTCTCTCCCTCTGGGCAAATTTAATGTTTTACATACGCGCAGAGGGAAAATGATGGTGGTTGCTGGAGCATTTGCTCAAATTTTTTACTTTCCCAACTGTCTAAGAATATCCGTCAGCGAATCAAATTTTGTTTAAAAAAAATGAGGCTTTGCGACATGAATTTTAACACATTCTCCCATTTCTACCCTGGAAGTCAGGAGGAACACTGTACAAAAGCAGCAAGAGTAACATATGTTGCCATGGCTGGTTTCTGGCTACCATTCTGCCCTCACTGGCATGCAAGTCCTGGTAAGAGCTGGCAGGCAGAGCAGGAAAGATGGGGAGGAGTGCGCTCTAGTGGTCTGACCCGGAAGTCTTTCTTACTTCCGGTGTCATCTCTGTAACAGCTGCTGATTCCTCTGCAGGCCTCTATTTAACGCTGTGGCCTGCTACGTTGGGCCGCTGACAGGAGGGTGGGGTAGAGAGTGGTCCCCCCAAGAGCGTGGCCCCCGGGCTTTGCCTGGGCTGCTCGGGCTACAGCTACGCCCCTGGGAGGATGTATGGATAGATGATAAGAACTTAACATATTTACAGACTAATCGTTGTACCAATCAATGCCTGACTTGCTGGGCTTTATATTTTTCCCATTTCCAATTCAATGTAACTTACAAATCAGGAAAGAACAATGGAAAAGTGGATGCTCTTTCACGTAAAGATCCACTTACAACATTACCGATATATTCAGAATTTACTTTATCTCCCCACACGTACTGGCTGCAGTGCAAATATGCAACAAATTTCTGCACCGTGTAAGACTTGCTACTGAAAGGACTGTTTTGCTAAAAACAGTTCTATGTAGCCAACCCCATAATTTCTGGATTCGGAGTAAGGGTCTGTGGTTTATGAATAGACTTTATATCACCAACAAATGGCTTACAAGTACTACAATCTACCAACAACTGGACACAAGTGGTTTACTATCAAATTGCTCCATAGATTTTTGGGTAGCCACACCTTCCACAAGATGCTGCTCTATTCATTAATTTCTGTGAAACTTGTGCAGATTGACTGTCCTACTGAACCCTGGACCTGTATCTCTATGGACTTTATCATAGAATTACCTCCTTCTGAGGGTGCTATGGTAATTCCAACAATCATTGATTCCTTTTCTAAACTCTCTCACTTCATGCCACTTCTTTGTTTGCCCACAACGCAAGGGCTGGCCAAAGTTTTCTTCAAAGAAGTTGTGATGGTGCTCGTTTCTAACCACGAGGTTGACCCACAGGGCTGAGTCAGGATATGGGATCTGAGCACAGGCCAAGGGATGGAGTCCTGATCAAGGAGAATATCCGGTCACAAGCCAAGGTCGAGGCAAGGTGCAGCAGCGTAGTTGGTGTCATGTTTTCAAGATCAGTGCATGGTGCAGTAATGTAGATGGGGTCTCAGTTCCAAGGTTAGGGAAGGAGAGAGGCAAACAAGGTCCAAGTACAGGCAGAGGTTCGGCAAAGTGAAGTAGAATACCAGATGGGGTCCAGGAGCACAAGGAATAAGGCATTTTGCTTGGGCGCTGGATGAATGGAAATGGCTTCCTAATAAAGGCCAGGAGTAGGTGGCAGCCGATTATAACCACCATCCAGGTTGAGGGTGGAATTAAGCCATTTTGGCAATCTTGGAAGAGGGCGAAATGGCATCAAATTTCAGCCATCTTGGTAGAGGCAATGAGTTCAGCAATGTGTTGATACCGAAGGGGAATGGCCACAACAAACCTTGAAACAGTATATTCAGTGTTTACTAACACATATCAAGTTGGAAACTGTGGTCACTCCTCCTCACAGATGTAAATTAAACATACTGGTAAGAGGTGGTGTTAACACCTCCACTAATTGAAAAATATATTTTATTACACTCTAAGCAAAAAAGAAAGGGTTAAAAATGAAACTCACATTAGCGCTTGTATAGAACGGCAGGCCAATTCTATATACTGTCCCTGCTACTACAATCTAATGCAAAACCTCTTTAGAAGCGAATAACTGTACGCATCATGGGGATGTCTGCATGTGATAAATACTCTATCTCAGTATAAGTGCTGATGTGTGAAGACAGTGCTTTATATACAACGTGATTGGTGAAAATATATCAACTGTTACCAAGACTCTCACAATGAGAGAGATAAACCTAATTAATACAAAATAAATAAATATACATAAAACCCTATGTGTATGTGTAATATGTACAGTACAGCATACCAAGATGATTTAAATACCAGCTACGCAGAGTATCCCTTGGTCAAGTGCGATTCATAATGACCAGATGTCTCCAGTGCTAATTAGCTCTTCTGTTCAGGAATGCTCCAAACATATATGTGGTGTGTGTCGCTATAGTAAAATATCATAGGAGACAGAACTAACTTCTCTCAATGCCACAGTTCACCACCATATACACTACTATCATCATCCCACTCTCTTTATATGGGTATAGTTGTGAATAGATGCAGTCATTGATGCCCACTACGTCTCCCGCTCGCACTCCAAACTGCACGGGGAGGGGAGGGAGGAGGGAAGGAATGTGGGGATGAAGCACCACGAACTGAGGGGGTCATGCAGTGCTGCTCTCACATAAGCTCAGGTAAGTCTGCCGTACGCCCTCTCTACTAGTGAATGCCTCGTTAGCCCACATCAAATTTTAGCTGGTATGCTATCCCTTTCAAAAAACATTTGTTCTCCCGCTCATACCCCAAACATACACGGGAGGGGAGGGGGGAGGGAATGCGGAGATCAGACCCTGCAAACTGAAAGAGCCGTGCTCTCACATAGACCAAGGTAAGTCTGTTGTAAGCCTTCTCTGCTAGTGGATACCTCGTGGGCCCACATCAATTTTAAGCTTGTTCGCTATCGCCATATAATTAGAGTTTGCTAGCGCACTAGTGAGAAAATTACCATGACATCATTACTACCCAACGCGCGTTTCGTTCAGACACAAGCTTCTTCGTTCTACATTTAGACCCAAAGGTGTCAATGTTTTTAATGTATACATCCATCTGTTCTCAAGTTTTTAAATGCTATTGACGGTGTCCCCGCCTCTCCAGTTATATAACAATGACTCAGGTATAGTTGTTAAGCATAGTCCAGATAAATGCAAAAGAAGATAACAATATTTATATATATCTCAATAAAGGATATATACCCACTAAATCACTTATAATTAAGTACGTGCACTTACAGATTGAATGTGGCTTACTGTATATTATGATTCCTTCCTATCCAGAGTATCTGATTTTAATCAAGCCAGGATAGATCTCCAGTATATTCAGAGTATTCAGAGTATGCAATGGAAACAAAGAGAAAACGATCATGGCACAATAAATTTATTACAAAAGACTTGGTCAAGAACAATATTGCACTTACAACAAGTATGTTCAAAAACAGCATTTTTGGATAGTTTCCCAGCGTGTGCTAGTTGGCTCTCCACTTCGGTAATGATCCTGCTCACATTACAAAACTTTCGGATTCCACAGTCCCCTTCAATTGTGCATCTGCTGTATCCGTCACCATAGTTCCACTTCATAATTCTCATATATAATTTAACACATCTAATATATATACTAAAATCCATATATATAGATAAACTATGTTTAGCGTCTGAATCAATTAGATATTAGTCACACTATAAGATACTTAAAAGTATTTAATATTAATGAAAAAAACTTTATTAAACAACACAATCTTGTAACGTTATTATAAAAATATATTTAAAACATTTATCAAATGTGTGTTTTGTATGCTTTTGAATGGGCAAATGCGTTATTTGACACATTTGGCTAATAGAGCTTGTCCTGGAACAGGATTGCTTATTTTCTGTGTACCTTTCCAGCTCTCCGGCTACCAGCTCGTTAAGTTACATGCTTTTCCCTGCTCTGAAACAGCCAGTGCCTGTGTATATTGCAACATTATTGTTACAGTAATCCCCTTTACACAGCCACTAGTCATTTGCCCTGGCAACCTCTCAATGCTCACAGTTGAGATTGGTTTTGCCCTCTCCCCTTGCTCTTCTCTGGTATTGTTAGGCCTGGGACATAGTGAACTGAAGCTCGCTGAGGTGGGCTGAGCCGCGCTGAGCAGATGCACAAAGCCCCTGCATCTGTCATCAGCGCGGCTGTAGTTTCCCCCTCCGCATGCGCGCTGATGCGTGCGGAGGCTGAGAAACATGGAATAGATACCCAAGTTTGAAATTTGCCGCTCGGGGAAGTGGAGGAGCAGTCACGTGACCGCTCCCATCCAATGGGAGCGGGGGACTAGCCCCGCCTCCGCTCCGCCTCCTGGTACGCCTCGCTCCGCCTCTGCTCTGCCTCCGCCCCGCCCCCTGAGCGCGCTCACTGCCTCGCCTGCAAGGACAGAAAAAGCACCATTTTCAGCAGGCGAGGCAGAGCAGGAGCGCGCCTCAACGAGCTTCAAGACCACTATGTCCCAGGCCTTATGCTCCTTAGCTTGTTCCTGTCAGGAAGGAAAGTGTGCTCTCTCTTTCAACAAGCAGCCAAAGTGAGTAGACATCTTCCACTACTCCCTCAGAAAGGAAATCCTTTTTACCTTCCCCTCAGAGAAGCACTTCCACATAGCAGAACACCTTCCTCTCATAAGGCTATTCTACTGACAAGAGAAATTTGCTATCAATATCCACATGCAAAACTTTTATATTTCTGTTAACTCCACTCAAAAAAAGTTAAAGAAAATAGAAGGACTTTGTGTGCTTTTAAAAGGGGACAAGTTAAGATACATGGACTTACTCACATGCTACAAGTGAGCCTGGGTCCAGAATAGGGCTATTGCCTATTACTGTGTGTGGTGGTGGGGGGGTGAGGTGTTTGTTGGAGGTAGAGGGTTTGGTATAACACCAAAATGTTGACTTAAAAAAAAAGGGCACTTTTTTAAGGTGTGCTGCAGCATTCTCTCCATATAAACTTTCTACAGTACCAGTTGCTGTAAATGTGTTACACCCAGCGCTTTAGTAAGCAGCCAAGTTGTGCTTATTCTACTGGTAAGGTGTGCATTCTCTAACTATATGTACACTATTGTCATGTATAGGCCACTTAACTGTACATCCTCACTATTGCCTTAGGGGACTTTTACTTCCACATTGATAACATCTCTAAACATGGGGATCTCCCCTCCTCTCACTTACTCATTTGGTCTCCTGCTTTCTAGCCATAACCTCATCTCATTCTGCCTCTCTCATGCTACTCACACTCAACCTCCAGCCTTTCCTTGCTGTACTCACAACTTGCTAAGCTTTCTTTACTACCACCCTCCTCTTACCCAAACAGCCTTATCACAACTTAAAATACTATCCTTCCCTCCTCACTTGACTAGAATGCTCTTCCTGTAAGACGATACTCATGGCCCTCCAAACCATTATACCGGTGAAAGAGACAGACACACTTTCTGCACTGTTGCACTCGTTCCCACTTAATACCTCTGCAGGAAGTTATACTCTCTGGCTGATTTCCTTCACTACAGATTTGTTTTATCCTGCTTTATCTATGCTCTTTTTCAGGCAAAATGAGCTACTTCTCTCCTATAAACATGCACAAATCCAACCTTATTCGACCTTCTGCTACATCATGCTCCACTCCTTCCATCACACCTCAAGACTGTCTGTTATCTTAAGTGCTAGATGGAAGCTATCCACAAAGTAATCCCCTCTGTCCCTTCCACACCCTTCTCCCTAATCCTCCTCCTTCTGATTTTGACTCCTTTTCTCCAGTTACACCTGCATTGTTTCTGACATCTAGGCCTAATGGCGGTTTTAAAAGTTCAGGATGTAAAGCGTGTGAATCTACCTGTATGAGATCTGCTAAGCCGTTTAAATCCTATATTACCAGCGTGTTTTTTTTCATCAACTGCAATACTAATTTCGTTATATACTTATTGCAGTCCGATTGTGGAATACAATATGTAGGAATAACGATAAGGTGCCTTAAAATTAGAATCGTTGAGCATCGAAGAAATATTAAAAATATCACTAGGAATATTTTGGACAAAGGTAAACCTCTTACATACCTTCTGCACTTATATACATATATGTTTTGTGGGGACTCAGGGATTTCTAAAAAGAGCTTGCTGGGGTTCTGTGTGTTGTTTGTTAACTTATTCTCAGCTGTTTCAGCTGTTGGCGGTTAGTGGCTCCTCCTTCCCAGGGTTTTAAGCCCGCACCTCCCCACTTCCCAAGTCAGCAGGTATTTTTAATTCTACTGGATATAGATCCAATGTTGGTCTTTCTCCCTTCTAATAGAGGTAAATGAGAATTGTAATCTTAATAGAGGTATATTAGTATTTTATCTGGTAGTGTTAGGACCTGCGAACTGGGTCTGCCTTGTCGTGGCTCACAGGCTTACAACGCTTTGGCCAAAGGGTTAAACTAAATGACCCTTTTTCAAGAGAATATATAAGTATTTTACTGTGTATTTTTGTCATATTCGATGTAGCATTGGGCTTCTCTGTCGCTTGTTGCATATCTTTTGGATCACTTTTTACAGGTACACCAGTGTGACCCACGAGTATTACTTTTTCAGCTATAGAATCCCTTAAGGATGATATTAAATCTGGTTATAAGGATCTACATTTTTTACGAAGGGAACAGTACTGGATATTTAAACTCAAAATTACGCCATCTTTTGGGTTTTAATGATGTAGTTGATATCACACTCTTTTCGAAATTAACAAGTTCTTCAGATTCTATTAAAAAATTCATTAGGAAATGGTATTTGAGGATTATGTATATTAAAAACATTAATATAAATAATTGAGTATATTAATAGTATATAAGTGATACACACACACACACACACACACACACACACACACACACACACACACACACACACACACACACACACACACACACACACACACACACACACACACACACACACACACACAATATATATATAATACATTTTATATATATATCTATATTTTTATTTTTTATATATATATATTTTGGTATTTGTTTGATGATACTGTATATTGTTAATCATTGTCTACTTCATCTAGGGACATCACCATCCTCAAGAAAACATGAGACTTATGTTCATTGTTAATATGTAGTTCTTTACATTTGACACATATAACATCTGTTTTGTAACATCACTTCTCTTTAGATAGTTGTTATTTAGTATAATTTTACTTATGATTTATCTCCATTAGTACATGAAGGGTTTCCATTTTTTCACTTAACTATGAATTTAGCACTAATTAAATATGGATCCTTTAATTATTGCCATTTATTAAATATCACACACAAATGCCCACGTATATATACATTCCTCTTTTAATATGAGGTACTAATTCAATGAGAATCATGCTCTCCTTTGGATGAATTAATTAATATTGTATTGGTCTATCAGATGTAATGTATTTTATGGGCTTCTATTGTTTGATTCATTAATTACTGTGTGTAGGCATATATATATATAAATATATATATATATATGAGGCCATCTTTGAGATGCAACTCCCTGATGAAGTACGTTGTATGTGCGAAATGCATTGAGGCATCGTCATATCATATCTGACACAATCACATCACACACTCTGATGTGCACGCCCTCCTGCCTCTCCCAGTGTTGCGATTTTGTGGTTTGGGGACCCGGGTCACCTTGCTGTAATCCATCTATGGAACCACGCCGTCTGGAATGTAGTGCGGGGTGCATTTTATGAGTTTTAATTGTAAGTTAGGTTGCAAAGAAAGTCCCATATCAGTGCTACAAAATCTCCAGTGATACCATCATATCATGGGTCTAAAAGATGTATAATAAAAATGCTGCATGAAGCAATCCTCACATAGGGATAAATGCATGCTTCCATAATAAGTTGCAGAGACTGTGTCAGTCTTAACGAGAATCAGAATGTTAAGAATGTCCTGTCCGTGTGAGGTGTCTGGTTGCTGTCCGCGTTGGTTAAGGCAGAGAAATAGGGACCACTGGAGCACAACAGTCTCTAGAGACACATCTGTCACCGCCCGCAGCCACTCTTGACACTCACTGCATATAATCACTGATTTCTTCTAAGTTGATTCAGGGAAGAAAGAATACTCACAGTCTTGCTAAGGAAGTATCAGCAGCGTGTTCCCTGTCCCATTGAACAGAGGGAGTGAGGAGCAAAAACGATTGGCAGTGCATACAGTAGCTGACAAACAGTGAAGGCTGAAAAGTGGAGTATTAAAAATCATTTGTTGGACACATGATACAAAAAGCAGAGGACAGTTACTTCGAACGCGTTTCGCGCTTGAACAGCGCTTTATCAAAAAGCTTAATTGTAAGTTGATGACACACATTGTGGGCCTTATTCAGAGAACATTCATAAAAAAAATCGCCAGGTAATTTAAAATGGGGTTTTTTTGGGCGTTGCTATCACGGTATTCAGAAAGGCTCGAATACAAGTGATAGCAAAATGCCCAAAACGGGCGAGTTGCTGCCAGCGAGAGCCTCGAGCCTCGAGCCTCTGAAAAGGCTCATTTTGCTGTGATTCATTTCTGCTGCAGAGAGAGCAGCTCTGAGAGAGCTGCCTCCAGCTGAAATGTCGCCCGACAATAATTTATTTAAATATCCATTTCTTTAATAGTGTAGAGGTGCAGGGGGTCTCCGGAGCTGAACCGCGTTGGTTTTATGTCCGGGGACCCCCTGCTTCCCGAGATACAGGCCTCTTTATGGGGTGCCGGTATCCCTCTGCATTGAAATGTCCCACATCACGTGACTGGGACATTTCCTTGCATAGGAGATACCGGCACCCCATAATGGGGCCTGTATCTTGGGAAGCAGGGGGGCCCCGGACATAAAACCAACGTGGTTCAGCTCCGGAGACCACCTGCACCTCTATACTATTAAAGAAATGGATATTTAAATAAATATTTACAAACAGATCAATACACGCCCCTCCCCCCCCTCCGCCCAAACCCATACAGTACAGTAATGGGCAAAATAACTATTATCCAGATATGGATAATAGATTATTTGCCCATTATTAAACACTGCATTAGCATACATAAATAAAAGAAATAAATACAGTTATACTTACCACAACAGCAGGTCCCTCTGTCCTCCGTTGCCAGAAAGCATATATAGAAAATAAATACATTCTAATGGTCCCTAACCCCTTAATCACCTTAGCGGTTCCTAACCGCTATAGTTATTAAGGGGTTAACCCACCCTGACCCGGGAGGCCTAAACACCCACCCCAGACTGACTATACCCACCCTATACCCATTGAGTAGTATAGTGGTACATCATACCCATATAATAATAATATGGGCATGATAAGCCTCTATAGCACTCAATGGGCACCCTAATAAAAATACAGTAATACACAAGACACACAGTAATAAAACGTAACTATACTCCCAAAAAACACACTTCACTAAATAAAATCAGTAGCCAGCTAATCCAATCAATAGAAGCAATTACAACATCAACAATGAATTAATTAAACCATTACCCAATCAAACCAATTAATCCCTAAACCAACTCAAAATGAATAGTAACACTAACCAATTTAAACAATGAATTAATCCTACATTAATTAATGTAACCATTAAAAGACAAATAAATACATTAAAACTATCTCTGAAGTATCCATAAAACACATTAGCTAACATAATATAACATTAAGTACAAGCAAACACCAATCGCAAACCTTTTCTTACATTAACCATAAACAAACAATCACATCCACATCAATAAATGCAATAACAAGCGAGAAATGCCCCCCAAATATTGGCATAATAATGTATTAATCTGTACCCTAAAGAGGTACAGATTAATATATTACCAGTCAATGTGCCTCCCCCAAAAAATAAAAAATCACATCCAAAGAATACACCTGTAAAAACAGACATTTACAAACATTGAATATCTTACTTACCATTAGAAGCGGTGGCCCTCCGACTCCCGGGGTAAGAGGAAGCTCACGTACCTTGAAGGCCTCCAACAGCATCCGATGCCATCCGCCAAAATTCCCCCCTTCACCCACCCTCGCTAGCCACAGTATTGCATTGTACTGTATGTTTATTACAGTAAGCCTGGCACGGGTGTTTAACCCCTTCATTGCCTTAGTGGTTAGCCGCTAAGGTAATGAAGTTGCTGTACATGCATGTTTCCTGCCTCGGATGCATGCCGGGGGGGGTCCGGAGCTGCTATTAATGGCTATCAGCTCCGGAGACCCCCGGCATCAATCCGAGGCAGGAAAAGGGCCTGATTTTTTCTAAGTCCTGACCCATCGCAGCTCATCGAGGCCATCTCCCCACCAATTGTCCAACAATTTTGTGGGGAATTGGATTTGGGGAGAAAATCATTTTTTAGGCCTGCGATGGGCTGCGATAGGCCGCGACACCTGACTCGCGGGTCTCTGAATAGTGGCAGTTTATCAACCATCCGAAAATGGTCGATAAGCAGCTGATCGCTGCTCAGTCGGCGAATGTCGGATGGAGATAAAATTTTGCGTCGATACTGCCCGTTATCGAGCATTTATCGAGGCTATCTGAATACGAGTGCCCATTTTGGGCGATAAGTGCTCGATAAGGGCCTTATCGAGGCTTTCTGAATAAGGCCCAGTGTGTTTTAATATACCATTTGATACTCACCTCTGTCTTTTTGTTTTATGTACCATTATACACATATACGTACAAGAAGACCCTGTGATACAATACAAAAGAAACTGGACTGTATCTTGTTTTATTTCTATCTCCAAGCAAAGCATCTAAATAAGTCAGAGTAGCTGTCTACATGTTTTGTGGAGAGCAGCAAGAAATATCCAGGTTAGGTACAGGTTTACTTAGCATCTAAGAGCCAAAAATAATCTGACCATCAAAACTACGCATGTTCTCAGAAACCGGACATCATAAGAGCATACGGGTCATCTTTCCCCAGCTTTCAAGCATACTTCCTGCTCAGCTTAGAAGAAAAATGATACCTTCTTCTTTCTCCCAGAAGAAGTTCCCTTATACCAAGACAAGTCAAAGAAACATAGCAATCTTCCAACATCTACGTGTTAAGGAACAAAATCAGTCTAAAAAAGGATGTTTCATTTTTTAGACAATGCAATTTCCTTTAAGAAATGTTGCAGTTGAAGCCATCGCTACATATAGAGTACTGTACGGCCAGGGTTCATCGAGCCGTGATGCGAGGTATTGCACCCTGATCTGACGGTAACTGGTACTGTATAGACTTGAATGGTAGTTACTACCGGATTGGGGTGCAATATCCTGCATATATATATATATATATTGATAAATTCCTCTTTTTTTGTGTTTGCTTCTTTACATTTTTTGATTTAGAAGAATGAAGAGAGCCACTAGTTTGCCTTCCTTATTTTTTCTCTCAAAAATGTGATAATCCCTTTCTCTTTTGCAAATTGCTGAAGCTGGTGAGCTGTTCCTTGATTTGTAAAGTATGGGGAATGGACCCCGTATTGTCCGATGCTCCACAATGTGCATGTGACTGGTGGTGGAAAAACAATGCAACCCTTAATAAGTATAGCTATAGGATGTGATGGCAATCCTGCTGCAGATAATGGCATAAATCGATAAAAGTAATATGAGAAAGAACATATAACAGACTTGGAACCTAGGTGGGGGGCTAGTGCGCAGGAAATAGATAGAGGCAGGACGAGAAGTACCCTTGGATACCACTCTCCTGTACTCACGGAACACCAGAGCCTGCTGCCCTTACCCGACCCGGTGTCTTCACTGTTCGTTCTGTTGGCTTGCCGGTCCCAGGTCTGCGACACTCGCGCTCGTGCGCTGGTGCATATCGTCACAGCCGGAAACAAGTGGTTCCTTCCGGGATGGATCCTGACGTGTCCTGCACTCCAACGCCCCCTTGCAGCTCTACAGGGCAACCCCAAGCGGATACACTGGGATGCCGTCACGATCTTCCAATGCAGAGGAGATTGCCTGCGTGCTCCAGCCGATGTAGTGACAGGAATGTATCAAAAAGAAGGAAGGCGGTCACTGCATAATAGAACTCAGCCACGAAGTAAAATAAAATCAGCTTTAATAAATAGTATTGCTGTACATCACAGAATAGACCTCTGACGCGCTTCGTCCCGTCTTGGGACTTTATCAAAGAGATGAGATGAAATGCGTCAGAGGTCTAGTCTGTGATGTACAGCAATACTATTTATTAAAGCTGATTTTATTTTACTTCGTGGCTGAGTTCTATTATACAGTGACCACCTTCCTTCTTTTTGATACATTCCTGTTCCTTGATTTGCGCTTTTTCTGCTTATAGGCAGAGGTCTAGGACATTTGGTCACAACATGTTTTGGCCGTTTACGCCGCCAGTAAGGTTTGACTAACCTTACACTAAAACCCGCTAATGTGATCCCCTAATACTAACGCTACATCCTACCATAAAAACCTTAACACTATAGACTAAAACCCCTTTCTCTAAGTGCTAAAACCCCTATAGTTAACCCCTACCCTAACGACTAAAACCCCTACAGTTAACCCCCTACCCTAAAACGTACAATCTCATTGAAGTGGCTGGCAGTGGAGCAGCTGCGATGGAGGGTCCCCCTCTGTCTAAATGCCGGCGGAGATTTGGTCGTGGTGTGAAAGCCCATTCCGATAGGCAGGCCCTACAAAGGATATTCAGCACCCTGGCAAACACATTTAAGTATTGAACATCGCACTGCGGCTCTGCAGTGAGCGCTCTGTTTCCTTTGCAGAAAGAATACATCATGTCAATGAATAATCTTAACCCTTCAGTGCCCAGGTGGTCGGAAATATATTCCAAAGGATCATTGCAAATGTCCACATGGCAAAGCAGGGGTTAACTACTAAACTACTACTAAACTTCTCTAGAAACTACAATAATCAAGTCACAGTGAACTTCAATACACCCTCAACCAATATGACTTGTGTATGGAGGCTGTCCACATATAGAGGATATGATAGAAAAGTAATGGAGAGGGTTGTCACCCGTCCCCTAATTTATACATACTAATTAACAAACGCATGAACCACAGTGCAGTCTCCATTGAGCCTCTGTAAAAAAAACAAAAAAACATACAAGGGCAAAGGGAGAAAGTAAATGCAGTACCATGCAGACTGGAACAATAAACGAATACATCAAAGTAACAAACTCAATGAACTCAGTGGCAACTCTTAAATAAATCAAGTAGAATATCTGTCTTTATTTCCACACCTCTTTCTCTTGCCAGATTTCAATTCTGCTGCACAGAGGGCAGTCATAAATAAAATCACTGCAGTGCCATGCGATGTTGATAAGAGAGAAGTTAGCACACAGTTCAAAGGTGGAAGGAAACAGCAAAACCAAGGCACATGTACAGTATGGTTTCGTTTAGCAATTTTGTTTAGGGATATATTTTGAAGGAAAATACCAGCAATGGTGGATAACTTGGAGAAAAAATACTTTTTATGGCACTTGAATAGTTAGTACATATCACAGATGAGAAAAATCAAACCAATCCAGGTGAGTATTCTTTGGAACTAGCTCTGCTATTGGGGATTTTCTACAACCCCTGAGGAAGAGACACTTCTGTCTTGAAACGCGCAGGGTTAACACGGAAGTAGCCTCGGGTATCCCACAGCTGAAAACAGTGACGTCACGCAGAGGGTCCGGCCGGCGAACGTGACCGGAGAGGGCGAGCAACTGATTTAGTACGTCCACAGCACTACCAATACACCAGCCAGGAATCTGCATCATACCGAGACCTCCATGTACTGGGTTTGAGTCCTTGCTACTTCTAGTAAGTAGAATTTCAATGTTACACCTCAACGTAGAAATGAAGAAATTGCCAGCACAATTGTCTGTTTTTTTAAACCCTATCTGTCTATCCAGCCAAGCTTGTCCTTTTATGGAGTTTTATTAAATGATTTGTTATCATGTAGTTTGGTTATCAACCATAACATCTACTTCCATTTATTTAAAAAAAATGTTTTACCAGAAAGTAATACACTGAGAGTTACCTCTCGTTTTCAAGTATGTCCTGGGCATAGAGTTAAGATGACAAATAATACATGGTTACAAATACATAGTTACATAAGTGTACAGGGTATACATTATATGGTCCGTCAAAATTCACCCTTGAAAACGCTTGCGCGACTCACCGCTAGGATTCCCTGCTTCAGCACAGACCAGAAAGGTAAATGGGGCATAGGGATGTGTGGTATCCCTGAAACGGTAAAGGGGTCCTACTATAAGGGGGGATGTCCAGTTAATGCCCTAATCACCCAGATCCTGGTATAGAGGTTCTGGGGGGTACTCCAACTATATAAGAGGTTGCAAGGAGTTTTAATGTCTAAGTCCGGTATAGTGTGTGGAGAATATGACTAGTACGAATAAAAGTGCAGGATTCTTATTCTATTCCCCATAGCCATAGGACTTAGAAATGTTATAAGTATATATTTTATTAAATGGGTATGTTAAAGTGTTTATATGCTTGTGCACAGTATATGGGCTGGGGACTTCCAGGTCAACGGTTCCGAGAGACCATGTAGCTACCAAGCTTGGTGCCATTAAGTCTGCTCGGGTCCCGGACATGAAAGCCTCAGAGCTTGCCAAGGTGTTAACGTCATTTGGGCAGCAGAGTTAGCCTCAAGTACTCACGTCCTTGGATGAATGGAAGTCATTCCATTTGCCCCAGCCCAGATTTGAGGAGTTTAACTCCGTGGGTGGCTTCTGCCTGACAAGTGGCAGAAATGCCAGGTTGGCGCATGCCCTTGTCAAAATCTGAATCCACGCTTGCCCGGCTTGGATTGACTGGCAGCGCTCTGATAGGTTGGTAGGATTTTTCCCATGCTCGGATTAGCTATAGTATTTCATAAATGAACTCTGAAATACTATAAGAAACCCTCAGCCAATCCGGAGTTGAGATTCTAAGCGCCAAGACAGCAGCGGCAGATTCAAAATCATCAAAAGATGCTCTGTGGGAAATAGCAGGGAGCCGGCTTCAGAAATTTCAGGTCAAGAAATTTTCTAAGTCCCAACTTTTGCGTCCAAGTTCTCAGAATAGAACGTAGCAGTTGCGGCTGGGATTGCAAGCCGAAAATTGTTCCAGGACTTTTGGAGCAAGGTCGTGGTCAAACTATTTCAGCACTTCCGGAGTGGATACAGCGGTGGCGTCAGGAACTTCATGCCGATTTGAGTTCCAGGACAAGTTCCGGTCAACCTAAAGACTTTGTTTTCTGTTCTATTTCACCTAGAAAAGTCCAGATTTGTAGCCCAGACCCCCAGTAAGTGTGTTTTCTTCTTTATTTTGTAATCCACTGAGTATATGTCTGTTTCAATGGAATAAATGACAATTTGTTTTACTAACTTGTTTTGTTCAGTGAATGACCCGATAAAAATATGTAAATACCTGGTCTCCCGTGACAGTGCGTTACACTGCTTTCCACCCATTTAATGGTGGACAAACTGGTTGTGGTAATTCAATTGTTTCCCATTCTTTTAAGGACTCGCAATGTTTTTGGTGTACACATCATGTTTAATCAGAAATGTAAGTGGCCTGAAAAAGTAGCAGTTCTGTGTCTGCATTTTATTAAACATTGAAGCTCCATTTCGCCATTTCCTATAGAAAGAGAGAACTAGTGAAAACAACAATGCATTGTGTATACAGTAGAAGTAGAATTCCTGGCCTGGATCAAAATCTTAAGTTTTGCTATTTTGCACGGACAATTAAAAGGTTAAAAAAATGTAATCAGTAAAATGATTATATAAATTATTGTAAAGAGTTTGTAACTGCAGAGAAATTATTGTTTTAAACTAACTTGTACTGTATTTATTACATCTACAGATAACCAATAAAAACCCCAAATAATCATATTTACATTCCATTGCCAAAATCACTACCCCCCCCAATTCCCCAACACAAAAATCAACTAGCAACTATATTGATAGTGTGACCATTCATATTTGCCATACATTTAGGACATGAAATCCCGGTAATTATCTTCTTATTGTTTAGTAAAAAAGGAAAGAGCTACCAAATTGCTAATTTAGAAGTAGTACAAAAACTCAGAAGACTTTGCAGAGGCCAAGCATGTTCATACAAGCATAATACTGGGGTGAAAAAGTTACTACACATCTGTGTTTGTCATGACAAATAGCATTTAATCTTCCAACTTGTGGTTAAATTGCCAGATATGTCTTATATGACAACAAGAAAATAGAAGGAGTGGTCTGCTTTAATACTTTCTGTATGTACAGTAATTTTGAGCAAACCTCTGCTATGGCCAAACTGTCAGTAATTTTTTTAGTCATCTCAGATTTGAGGAGAGTTCGTACAATATATAGATAATTTTAAATTTCAGTAGGTAAACATTTTTCTAGCAATGACAGCAAGCTATGACATAAGTGCAACTGTTAAAAGACATGTTTAGATATAAAAAGAAAGATGAATGAAGAATTCAGTGTGTTTTTGAGGTGCATGCCAACATTTTTAACAATTCTAACCACAAAAATGCACCAGGGAAAAAAATGTGCAGAGTAGGAAAGGGAGCGGTTTTAATTTCTAGATTATTAATTGTTTCAGTGGCAGATAAACATAGCAGTTTGTAGAATAATTCATCCTGATGGTGAGTCAGTGAAAAATAGAAACTTTATATTGTAGCAATGTTGCAACCACGAATGTACAAGTGATTAATGTGCATACTGTAGTAACAGAGAATCACAAGAGACAATAATCATTTATTACCACCTACTGCTTTTATGAATGTTGATACTTTCAGGATAGAGCTAATACATTATAAGTAGAGATGAGCGATATATTTGGGCGGATTTAGATCTTTCCTGGATCTGCTGGTTCTTTTGGCTTGGGGGTTTCCCAAAACGGACGATCCGTTAAATCCGCCATTATCGTAAAAATCCATAAAATCTGCCATTATGGATCAGCCCCAAAAAGGATGATCCGTAATGGTGGCTTAAAACATCCCTCCCCCCCCCCTCCTCCCCCAATAGGGTTGAAGCAGGGAGTCGCTGGAGCTGAAACCCATTAATTTCAGCTCGGGGGACCCCCTGCTTCCCGAGATGCACACCTCCGTAGGGTGTGCTTGTATCTGATGGCTCTTCAATCAATGGAGGATCCATTGCCACCGGCTTGGATTTATGGTTCCTTCTTGATATTTTTTTGTTTATTTTTGTGCCATCAGGCAGGGATTAATTTTTCATGTTTATTTGGATTTCAAATGTAATTAGTCATTGGCCTATGATTGTTTTTTTTTTTCATGGTTGGGCATTGCAATTATCTGATGGTGCCGTGAGAATAAGGAGGATGGCCTTCATTCCGGTAGCGGTAAGTATTACCTTTTATTTATTTATTTAGATTGTTCATTGATTCAGAATGTTGCTATCTAGCCCTCCATTGAGGGTTTAGGCAGCCACAGTTACAATCAATTGATAAAATGGCTAGAGTTTGATTACAGTATGTTCTTAAATTAATGTAATTTATATTGTGTTAAATGTTTTTTTTTTTAAACGATTTTCTATGGGATATATCCCTATTAGCAACATTTGGCTAATAGGGCTTTTGCTTATTACAGTGGGGGGTTGTTTTGTTTGGGGTGGTTGATGGGTGTAGTTGCCCCGGCGAGGGTGGTTAGGCCTTACTGGGGTTGTCTCTAGAGGGTTTAACCCCTTGGTTACCTTAGCCATATGCAATGCTTTACTACCCACTAAGATATCCAAGGGGGGTAGGCAGGTCCGTATTTAAGCATAGGCCTACTAAGCCTTGAGCAGCAAATTTCAGGTGGGGTTGGGTGGGAAATTTCAGAGAGGATAGTGCTGCGGTTACCCACCGCTCACTTCCCCACAACAATGAAACTGATGGCCAGGGGATAGCATGGGGCCTCTGTAAAGGTCTCTTGCCTCCTCCTGCAGTGTCGCCCTCCTCCTTCTGCAGCATCGCAGCGTCATTCACAAGGAGATGTATTGCTGTGACAATATGATGTCCCGTGGCGTCCCGTTATCATGGAAACGTGTCACCAGGTGATGTCAGGATGCTGCAAGAGGAGGAAGCAAGGGGGTAGGTAGTGTAGTTTTAAGTTTATATTAAACCCTTTTGTAGTCTATTTTGGCCAGCTAGTATGGAAACCCGTGACTAATTGACCTATGGGCAACTATGGAGTTAATATGTACTGTACTTTATTTTAATTACTATTTTAGCTTCTGTTTCTGGTTGCTTTAGCTTATCTTGCTATGCATATAATGCTCAATATGTTGGCTATTATATACATATACACAAAAATAGATGACATAACCCGGCGCTAATATATGTGAAAAAACAATAAAAAATGAAAAAATGAAAAAATATTGTGTATATAGTCCCAAATGGTGCCAAGTGATGAAATGATAGTTCAATGGTTACAACCTTAAAAGTCCGGTTGGGCACAGACTCAGTTCACAGTTCATCAAAACAGATGGTTCTTCTCATATGTTGTACTTGATCCTGCATATTAAAGATATCAAGCAGAGAACAAACATTGCGCAGTATATTGAGACAAACAATATTATTTCCAAATAGTGATGTATATCTGAATTGCCTACTTACTAGAAGTGGTTAGATCACGTGCAGGGGAGAGAATCTGTTCTTTAAACCTTCCTTCCCTGGAAGCCTCTTGATGTCACACGAACCCCTCGTGGTGTTCCTGGCCTCCGTGGGTATAGAAGGGATCCTTCTGCAGCCCCTGTCTTCAGGAATCCTGTACCTCTTACTCCGTTTAGGGAACAAAAAGAAGAAGGACAGAGGATTGCGCAGCACAATAAATCTTTAATGGCACTTGCCCAAAACCACGATGAAATACTCACAAAAGAAGGTGAGTTAAAATACAATAAAAAGGTGCTCGGCCCAGCACACACACACAGCCGCCTGAGTCACTGGTAGTCCGCTCCGGTACCGCGTGTACCTCGCGTGTATCCGGCGCTCTAGTGTGACGTCACTATCTTCCGTAAGACTCGCGTCTGGGATGACTGGGACACTGCTCCTTAGGCTCCTCCCTACGCGTTTCGTGACGGGGAACGTCACTTCGTCAGGGGATTGTGGAGCCTCATCAATCCCTTGTCACTTTTATAGCCGTCAGATTAACCCCTTATATGAAAAGGGATCTCATATGACTAATGGATGGCAATTAACATTCCTATTAACTGGTAAATGGTACCAGCGGGGTTTAAGGAAGCATGTGAATAAAGCACTATACATATATTAAAATAAATAATGTAAAAGAGCAATGATGATGGACTAAAAACATGAAAAAACTTTAAAATAAACTGGATGGGAGCAAAAAATGTTTTTGAGTCAAAAGTTCATAAGAAGGAAGCTAAATCAAAATCAATATTTAACCCTTTGGGTTGGAGCGTACGCAGAGTGTAGATCCAGAAGGATTCCTGTTGGGATACCCTCTGCAATCTATCACCCCCTCTGACCCCTACCTTTGGGCAGTCTATGCCGATACATGTTAACCCCTCAGGGGACATGTTATGGTGTGTTCTGAAATGGTTGGACACACTGTGTGAAATACATACTGTATGAAAGACAGGGCTAATGTAGGTGATAAAATATCTATTTTTTAATAGGTTTGAAGCAGGGGAGCCCAGAGCTGAACCACATTAATTTCAGCTCGGGGATCCCCTGCTTCCTGAGATACACACCTCCGTACAATGTGTGCTGCCGGTATTTCTCTGCAGTTTAAATGTCCCATCATGGTTAACTATTAGCGCAGGTGACCAGGATATTGAAACTGAAGAGCAATACTGGCACACCCTACAGAGGTAAGTATCTCGGGGGGGAAAATGTTCAAAAAAAAGTGTTATTAAACTGGCGTTTGGTACAAAGAAGTACAATTCATATATACAAGTGTAAGAGATGTTCTATGGCATCAACTTATTTAAAGGTGAAATACCAATAAAGTGCAAAACCAGTGGTATGAAAAATAAAAAATAAGGAATACTTTATAAAGTGCTGCTCAAACCCTTTACAGGATTGCTTCTTTAAGCCTCAACAGTGTTGTAGTCCAGGTGGCGGGGAGCGCAAATATGTGAATAAAAGATAAAAACACAAAATAGTGCAATATGTCTATCCAAAAATAGATTATGTTCTGTGTAACCTATAGATTGCGTACTCACAATCTATCTGTTCATTAAAGCATATCCATCAGTGGTAACAGCATGTCTGGTACATCTAGGTGTGTGGTAACCTTATGAATACAAAATAGAGACTCCCCCATAGCGCAGACTGATATCAAATTTATCAGCAGGTATTTCAAAACATTTCACACTCACATGGTGTCAGAATATACCAGGCACACAAGTAGTGATCACAGTTGGAATCATCGCTGTTCCATGACCCTCAGAGTTACCCCCCCGCTCGTGTCCACAGCTCTCTCTGTGTCTCTCCACTCGATCTCACTCATGGTTGGCTGGCCTCCGCACCTCCTGGCTGGAATACCCGGATGCCGATTCAAGGAAGCAACAGCTCTGTGGTTATCAATCCTGCACAGCTGCAGCATTATGGCACTCTACGCGTTTCACTGGAATACACAGTTTTGTCAGGAGTGCTCTCAAGGTGTGCTATCTTGCTTCAAATACTGCTCTATATGCTATGATTGGTTCAGACTTAATTTGTAACAAAATACTCAATGTGCTATTAGACTGGATACATATTAACACAATGTGTGTGAATAGATACATCATAAAATACATGATTTTACATAGAATGCAATTCCTCAATATCAATACCAATAAAGAGGATCTTTTTTTTTATTGAAATGATGGAATATATTAAGAAATACAGTACATATAAAATCTAGATACCTAAAAAAAAAAAAAATTAAATGTGCATGTACAAAACTAAGACTGGATTTGAACTGAAATTAATAAGAGACAAGTATTAGATCAGGGATAAATCAAAAGACACGGTACAATTAACATAGGGAAAGGGGAACGAACAAGGCAGAAGGCGGGGTCAAAAACAGAGATGTGGATTCTCGGATTAACATCATAGAAACACACTCAAATCTATGTCTATATTTAATCCAAATAGGATTAATGTGCCCAATTGATGAATCCAGAATGTTTCTCTTTTTATCAAGTCCACATCCCTACTTCCTCCCCTCCAGAGTGGTAACACTATTTCAACGTCCTGGTAGATTAACCCCTTAGGTTCTGTGTGCACCAAAGCAAAATGTTTGGCTACACTATGCATCATTAGTTTACATTTTATATTCCCTATATGTTTGAGAATCCTTGTTCTTAAGGGGCGGATTGTCTTACCCACATATTGGAGGCCACATGGGCACTCCATACGAAATGCTACAAATTTTGTCAGGCAATTGATATGTTTGTTAATTTTAAAAGACTTTCCCGGCAAAATAGACTTAAAATGATCTTTCTTTTTTGAGCCGAAATTACATGCTTTGCAATTCTTGCAGCTATAGAAACCTTTAGTTAAATCTAACCATGTCAATATATTCTTGATATTTGGTGCCCTTCTGAACAATACCTGTTGTTTATCAGGGATGTGATTCCCTAATACAGGATTGTTCTTTAGGACATGCCAGTGTCTACCACGAATATTTTTTTTTAATTTTGTTGGCCTCTCCATTAAATTGGGTTATAAAGGGAACCTCACATTTATTATTACTAGTTTCTTGTTTTTTGTAGAACTAATAATAGAACATCTTTGTAAATGTAACGTTTTATTCAGAGCAGTGGAAATATTTGATTCATCATAATTTCTTTCCAATTTTATTTTTCGTTAATATGTCCGATTGTTGGATAAACACATGATCATCTGTGCAATTCCTTCTGAGCCTTCTATACTGCCCATAAGGAATATTTTGCATCCATTTCTCATGATGACAACTGGACTTTAGGATGAAATTATTACTGTCCACTTCTTTAAAGTAGGTCTTTGTTTTAATTACATCATTCTCAAAGTATATAGTTAAATCTAGAAAATGTATTTCAGATTCACTAATCATAAACGTAAATTTAGGGTTAACTGAATTGTTATTTAGGTACACTAGGAAACCATCCAAATTCTCCTTTGTGCCTTTCCATATAAAGATAATATCATCTATGTACCTTCGCCATGTGACCAGGTTCGCGTTGAGTCCCGCCCATCCCCAGATACAGTATAGATGGCTCAGAAGGAATTGCACAGACGATCATGTGTTTATCCAACAATCAGAAATATTAACAAAAAAAATATTTTTTGATGAATCAAATATTTCCACTGCTCAGAATAAAACGTTACATTTACAAAGATCTTCTATTATTAGTTTTACAAAAAAACAAGATACTAGTTATAATAAATTTGAGGTTCCCTTTATAACCCAATTTAATGGAGAGGCCAACAAAATTAAAAATATTCTTCGTAGACATTGGGATGTCCTAAAGCAGGGGTGCGCAAAGTTTTTGGAGTGCCCCCCCCCTGCCCTGGAGTCCCAGCGTTCGCATCCCCCTTGGCTTAGAACCCATTTTCAAATGGTGTCGCAGGTCATGGGTCATCACATCACATGACCCCACAGCGTCATTTGACACGCGTTGTCATGGCGACACATCACATGACCTTGCGGTGTCATTTGACGCCGCGATGCCATGGCGATGTATTGCCGAAGATCCAGCTAGCAGCAGGTAAGGGACGTTACAAAGGCCTCATGTCTCCCCCTGCATTTAATTTAAATAAAAAATAAAGTGCGCAACCAAAAATACCCCAATTGTGATAATAGACGGTGTCTTATAAATATTTATAGTGATTAAGTTATTTAACTTGACCCTCCTTAATTAATCGTGAATAATAATACAATCAAGCACAACCCTACTGTGAAAGTGATTAATTAACATGACCATACAAATCTGTTGGTTAGTGGCGTATGCTGCTAGATGAATGGAGTAGCTCAAACACTCCCAAGAGCTGAAAGTAAAAGAGAAAAACAAGCGCAAAACGCAATAGTGTAGTACTGCACCGACACACTTTATCCGAGCAAATACCCGGTATGTACCTGGCAGATACCTGGAATGCGCCGCTCCTCACCTCTGACAAGCCCCGTTGCATTTGCCTTCCCAGCCTGGGTTCATGCCTGGCTGATGGGCGGCTGATCTGTTAAATGATAATGATTAGGATTTAATAGGCTGCAATGCTTCGCGTGTCTACCAGATGGCATAAATTCATGAATTGTAATGCAGTATATATATATATACTGTGCAGTATTGCACCCAGCTGGAATAAAATGCTTCAATCCCGGCTTGGAAAATAACTCAATGCACTCGGGCAGAAAACAGTCACAAACCTCAATACACCCGGGTATACCCGAATTCGTGGGACTAGCCGAGCTCGAATAAAGTGTGTCGCCAGTGTATATCAAACTCTGTTGAGATATTTATAAAAGGGTAATATATCTGCGTTCATCAAATGGTTAGAACTTAAGCATCTCGTGTATCAATACACAAATTACCACACAGCCGTCGGCGGGATAGGCGATGGTGTAGGAGCCCTCTGATGGAAATCTGCAACACTCTCTGTGCGTCAGTTGGCTCCGTCGCTGTACTTACACGTCACACACGTAGTGCGCGGGGTGCAACGGCACAACTGTTCGACGGGCTGCTAGGCGTGGAGAGGAAGATCCGGTGGTTTCTACCGGTGCAGGGTGAAATTGTATGTGGACTGAGAGACTGTGTGGGGACACACACACAGTGTGACTGTTCCCCCTGAAGGAATCTCTGTGGTCCGCGGTTTCCCTACTGGCCGTTGTGAGACGAGCTGCATGCCAGTGACTTAGTACAGCGACAGAGCCAACTGACGCACAGAGAGTGTTGCAGATTTCCATCAGAGGGCTCCTACACCATCGCCTATCCCGCTGACGGCTGTGTGGTAATTTGTGTATCGATACACGAGATGCTTAAGTTCTAACCATTTGATGAACGCAGATATATTACCCTTTTATAAATATCTCAACAGAGTTTGATATACTTCACTATTGCGTTTTGCGCTTGTTTTTCTCTTTTACTTTCATTTAATTTAAATGCCTTTGGGAAGGGCGCGGGGGCCTCTGTAACTGCCGCACCCCTCATAGCAAATCTTGCACCCCCCAGTTTGCGCACCGCTGTCCTAAATAACGATCCTGTATTAGGGAATCACACCCCTGATAAACCAAAGGTATTGCTCAGAAGGGCACCAAATATCAAGAATAGATTAGCGCCAAACGCTCTACTAAATAAAGTTGAAGTTAATCAGCCATTTTTATGGTTAGATTTATCTAATGGTTTCTACAGCTGCAAGGATTGCAAAGCATATAATTTTGGCTCAAATAAGAAAGATCATTTTAAGTCTAATGTGACGGGATAGTCTTTTAAAATTAACAAACATATTAATTGCAGAACAAAGTTCGTAGCATATCGTATGGAGTGCCCATGTGGCCTCCAATATGTGGGCAAGACAATCCGCCTCTTAAGAACACGGATTCTCGAACATATAGGGAGTATAAAGCGTAAACTAATGATGCATAGTGTAGCCAAACATTTTGCTTTGGTGCAAAATGCAGAACCTAAGGGGTTAATCTACCACGGTTAGATTTACCTAAAGGTTTCTACAGCTGCAAGAATGGCAAAGCATGTAATTTCTGCTCAAAAAAGCAAGATACATTTTAAGTCTAATGTGACGGGGAAGTCTTTTAAAATTTAGAAACATATCAATTGCCGGACAAAGTTCGTAGTATACTGTATCTTCTGGAGTGCTTGGATTTTTGAACATACAGTATAGGGAATAGAAAACGTAAACTAATGATGCATAGTGTAGCCAAACATTTTGCTTTGGTGCACAATGCAGAACCTAAGGGGTTAATCTACCAAGGCATTGAAATAGTGTTACCACACTGGAGGGGAGGAAGTAGGGATGTGGACTTGATAAAAAGAGAAACATTCTGGATTCATCAATTGGGTACATTAATCCCATTTGGATTCAATATAGACATAGATTTGAGTGTGTTTCTATGATGATGTTAATCCGAGAATCCACATCTCTGTTTTTGACCCCGCCTTCTGCCTTGTTCGTTCCCCTTTCCCTATGTTAATTGTACCGTGTCTTTTGATTTATCCCTGATCTAATACTTGTCTCTTATTAATTTCATTTCAAATCACAGTCTAAGTTTTGTATATGCAAATTTTTTTTGTTAGATTTTATATGTATTTCTTAATATATTCTATCATTGCAATAAAAAAATGGATCCTCTTTATATGTATTGATATGGAAGAATTGCATTCTATGTAAAATCATGTATTTTATGATGTATCTATTCACATACATTGGGCCTCATGCAGTAAGCGACGAATATGTGAAATCGGCAAGCTTACCGATTAGTCATGTTATTGGCGATTTTCCCTCTCCGTATGCAGTAAGTGCCGAATCCCTTCAAAATCAAGATGAAAACAAATCCGCCCACTCTCACGATGATTTGCCGATCACACACAGGTGTAACGGCGTGCGTGGCGGGGTGCTGTTACGTTCGCCAATCAAAAATCTTGCTGAATCAGGCGAAGCCAGCATGTATTGGATAGCGCGCCATATTTAAAGGCAACGTGTACTGTTAATCTTTCTCTGTGTTGTTGGGAGTGAGAGAGAGAGAGACGCACAGAGCTGGGCGATTTAATATTTGCATATTGACTGAGAGACTTGTTGTGAATTGTGAAAGCTTTGTCCTTTGTTGTTTTGTTTACATATTTGTCTTGTTTTCTATGTAGAAGTGTTTCGTGTGATTGGCTGTACATTTGTTTTCTGGTTTTTGTGAGTGCTGTAAGTATGCCTGCAAAGCGTGGGAAGAGTGATGCTGGTGTGAGTGGTAGTGCTAATCGTGCGAGTACGCATCAGAGTGAACGTACTGTTCAGGGGAGTGATGTTGCTAGGAGTGCGAGTGCTGTTGCTGGGAGTGTGAGTGCTGTTGCTGGGAGTGGGACTGCTGTTGCTGGGAGTGGGACTGCTGGTGCTGGGAGTGCGAGTGCTGTTGCTTGGAGTGAGAGTGCTGTTGCTGGGAGTGGGAGTGCTGGTAGTGCGAGTGCTGTTGCTGGGAGTGTGAGTGCTGTTGCTGGGAGTGGGAGTGCTGGGAGTGCGAGTGCTATTGCTGGGAGTGGGAGTGCTGGTGCTAGGAGTGCGAGTGCTGTTGGTGGGAGTGGGAGTGCTGCTGGTGGCTCAGTTGCTGATGGGGTGTCTGGTGGTGGCGTGCTTGCTGGTGGCCAGCTTTTGGAGTCTATTCCATTGGAACAAGGAGAGTCCAGTCAGCAGCAGGCAAGCTCTGAGCCTAAACCTGCTCGGAAGAAACGTGTGGAGAAGCCACGTAATCCTCGCTTCAATGACCAGGAAAATAGAGCTCTTGTCACTGGGATTCTGGAGCACTATGACAGTCTCTATGGACATTTAGTAGGTAAGTGTACCTTTCCATTTATTCTTCAAATACATGTGATCCTAGGTCATGTGAGTTTTGTTAATATGCAAATATGGGTACAGAATATCTGTCTATGTTAATTATTGTGGAAACACAGCTTTTTATCATGCGTTTCAAGGACAACTAAACACAGGCGTTCAATTTGCGATAACTGCATACAATATTAATGCAAGCTTGCTTACATGTCTAGGTTTAGTAGTAATGCTCATGTGCTTCACATATTACACCTAAAACAGCATGTTTGCTATCTCTTGGAACAGGTAGCAGTGTAGGAAACTGGTGCTTCTATTATTATGATTTAACGTCATATATTTTGTTTGTATTTCAAGCGCGGACAAGTTCTTCAAGCAAAAATGAAATGTGGGACACAATAATAATTGGTGTCAATGCGTGTGGGAATCGTGTCAGGGACAAGCTGAATTGTCGCAAAAGATTTGACGATATTAGGTCAAAATTGAAAAAGAAAATACAAGACCAACGCGTGCATGCTTCTGGCACTGGAGGTGGCCCGCCACCACAACGTCTGATCTTAACTCCATTGGAGGAGCTGCTTCGGGGAAAATTACTTCCCGTCGTCGTGGAGGGTTTGGCCGGTGACCGGGACATCGGAATTTATCCCTCACAATTTCCACCAGGTGAGAAATCTTACTGTACTAGGCGTGTCGTTTCTTACAGTTATTTAACATATTTCCGCTGCTTTTTATACTGTCTTCACAATATAAGCATACCTACATCTATATATGTATGTCTGTTTCTCTCTCTCTATATATATATATATCTCAAAATAGACATATATGTTGTAGTCCTACTAAAAGCAGTAACTAATATACCACGTGCCATTGCGTGGTCATTTAAATGTGAATTCCCAAAAAGCATTGCTGCAGTGGAAGCAATTGATGGTGGGCGAAGATGGGGAACAACAGGTAGCACACATGTGTAACACATGCTAATGAGAAATTATTACTAGCTACTGGTACAGAACATAAATATGTATAATATAAATGTGTATATTATTTATTTTACTCCTACAAACACGACATTACTGCCTATTCTAATCATGCATCGAATATATTGCATGCAACGGCCTACAAACATAACTTGCACTAACAAATGTATAGTTGTTTAGGAAAAGGTCAATTTTTGCTTGATGTCATATACAGACAGCATAATGAGGCACACGTAGCATATGTTATGTCATTGTGTTCATAACTTGCACACTGCAGACGACTATTTAGCTCCTCTACCATTGTGTTAAAGCAGCTGCAATGAATATGTCATCACAGCATACACGTCAACAGAGGGGGTGGGGTTCAGCACACACCCAAATTACAGGGTCATCTTACGGTCAACTTAGTTCACACCATTTTCACCTGTTTGAAGTAATTGAAAGGTCTGCCTGATTAGGGTTTTTGGGGAAGGGAATACCGTTCTTACAACCTGACTAGCAAAACTGAAGGTAATCACACTCATTTGAAAGCTTAACTCTAGGTACTAAATCCCCCAACAAGTCATTAGTTATCAAACCGTACGTCACACATTCGTTCACTCATATCTATAGTTCAACTGATATCAACAACACATTATCACACACTGCATGTGTTGTGTTGTTGAGTGACAGCCACATTCAGGTGTGCCACAGCTTCTATTAATCTACCACACATATCCTCTACCAAAAACAAATCTTTTTGCAATATGACCACCTTCATGATAACCATTGTGAATGTTCATCTCATGATAGTTATGTACATTATGATACTGATATGACTACACAACATATGTTTTGTATGTACAAATTTAATCAATATATCCTAACGCATTACTGCAGAAACATAGTATGTTGTATGTTAGGGAACTCAAAAGTTCTAAGTACACAGGCATGTACATTGTTATTACAACTATTTATGTTCACTTTCACACACACATTTTCGGTTAAGGAACTTATGCTGTTAGTTACTCATAAATACAGAACATACAATAACTGTTTGTTCAATATTTACACATGTAAATGTACAACTGATGTTATTGTTATATATAGTTGCCCCTGGAGGACATGTGTCACCTGAGACGGAACAAGTGTCTTCACCTGGTTCATGCAGCTCAACACACCTAGAAGGTGAGTGTATGAGGTGGTGCCCATATAATATGTGCACTTCTATATGTTATGTTGTCATGTTCATGATTTGTTTTGCACATGTTCTTTAAATAGGATTACGTTGTGTCAGTGAAAATGAAGTTTAAGACAACATGTATTGTGTTTGTGATGTTAAGTATCATGTAGGAGTTGTAAGTTTAGAGCAACTTTTCATTCATTCTTCTTTCATACTGAGTCCAAACATTATTCGTAAGTCAAGGTAGTTTTTAATGTGACGTTATAAAACGTATGGAAACATGTTAGGTGTTACTTATGACACAGTATAATTACATAGTAAAACAGCAGAGATTAACATGCCATTTCATAATGTGTACATTTATTTTTAGAACATGATGATGAAGATGATGATGATGATGATGCCGCCATAGACACAGAAATGCAATCAAGTGACCATGAAGAGGTTCCCATTGAAACAGTTACACAGCCAAATCGTCCATCAAGTAACACATACGATGCAATAGTAGCTTCTGAGGGAAAAATTGTTGAAGCTGAAAATCGTCGCCATTCTGATCTGATGAGAGTACACGAAAGGATGATATCACTGCAGGAAGAAACGATATCACAATTGTCACATCTCCACAGAGTCTTCATTGAAGTGCCTAAACAATTGCAAAAAATAAACACGTCATTAGAAGCATTAGTTGTTCAGCAAACCCAAGCTAATTACTTGAGAATGACAACAGTACCAAATTTCAACTTTAACACATCACAGGAAGGATCTTTACATGGTGGTCATTTTTCACCCCATGCATTCCCCAGGTCGGGATGTTACCGGTAAAGTAGCAGAAAGTTCTGTGCATGTTCCTGACAACATCCTACCGCTGCCATCTGTAGAAATTCTGGAGCTGACACCTACAAAGGAGGCGGCAAAAACAAAAAAGCACAAGCAGTTACTACTGACCAGTTTTTGGACACAAACAAAAAACCCAAACATGAAACGGACCAACCATCAGTTGTGCACTGTGTACCAACTTGCTCACATGTGTCAGTGGGCACAAGCCCTTTCCGTGATCAGTCACTGCCCACAAGCCCTGCCCGTGAACAGTCACTGGCCACAAGCCCTGCCCATGAACAGTCACTGGCCACAAGCCCTGCCCGTGATCAGTCACTGCCCACAAGCCCTGCCCATGAACAGTCACTGGCCACAAGCCCTGCCCATGAACAGTCACTGGCCACAAGCCCTGCCCGTGATCAGTCACTGGCCAATTTGTCCCTGAGGAAGCTCCTTTGCTGGAGGGAAACGCGCGTTGGACGCGCAATGTTGTCAGTCTCCTACTTGGAGCTGCTTTTATGTAGTGCTTTGTAGTCTTCTGGCTCTATCTATGTAGATTTAAATTGGTCATTTTACTAATACTCAGTGTACATACCTCCTGCTTTATATGTGACATGTTCATTTGGAGTGAGCTATATAATGATTCATTGACTATGATGCTGTGAACAATTGCTTCACTACGCTATGAATCATTCATCCTCCATTATAATAAGCAAGATAATGTAATGAGCACAGCATTTTAACAAGCCCAGGGACTGCACGACCTCTGGCTGTCACAAAATCTAAATCTCCCCTTATCTCCTCATAAAGAGATAAGATTGCTGCTGAACTCAAACAATAGCGACTGACTATCTCCTCCTCACTCATCCCATCTAACAGGGTTCTCTCCCTGTACACACGCGGACGAGGCACAACTTGTCTCCTCTGTCTTCTCCTCTGATCTCCTGTCCCTCGGCCTGTCCCTCTCCCTGTCCCTGTCGTATCTGCGTGCCTGTCCCTGTCACTGTCCCTGTCTCTGTCCCTCCCTTGCCCTATGTCATTCTCTTCATCAGCAAGCATGTCATAAAAAAGAATGTTCCTCCGTCTCCTAAACAATCGCAACATTTTGAAATGAGTAGCTGTGAATGAGCAGGTAATGGGCGTCCTTTAAATAGGTATGTGATGATGTCAGGTGACATAGTAAAAAGCAAGGTGCTACATTAACATATTAAAGTACTTTGCTCACAAGCTGTGTCCATTTGAACAAAGAATTATTTGTTCTGTGTATTCAGCAGGCAATCATGATATTTGCCAATGATGTAACGTGAAGCTTTGTACAAAGATTGTTTGAAAATTATTAGTGTAATGTGCAATGCATGTAACACTTCTGAACGCAACAGTCAGTCATGTAAATAGACAAAAATGTAATGAGGATAGTTGCTATAGAATCAGTTTGAAAGGTGTCACAATGATTAATTACTGTACATGTGTGTATAAGTTAGGTTGAAGTGCTTGTAATGCAGCGGTTACAATGTGAACATGCAATGTGATTGAGTGTCCAATAAGTGACGTCATGAACAAAGGGAGGACCCAAAGTACAGGTAAACATGAGAAGAAAGATGTACATGAAAGTTTAAAGATGCGTTACACATTACAAGCATTGTGTAATGTAAAGCAACATGAATATACGGTGTATGTGTTAGATGTGTGACATGTGTAACATCATATAAAGAATTGTCGCTCAGTTCAGTAAAATGTGTGATATGATGTGAGGTTCTCCTTTAAGAGTTGAGTATAGGATTTTCCCTTGACACATCATCACATGATGAGTAATGTGACACGCAAATGATGAAAACATCTAAAAGTACAATGTTTATCAAATAATACTCGTCAGGTGTGACACAATGCAGTGAATGCCCCCCACACTGTAATGCTAATCACATTTGTATTGTGAGCAATGGAACGTAAACAGTACTATAATGTTATACGTCCCCGTTCCGGCAGCCTTAGCGATCGTTCTCCCCTCCAACTTGCCAACTTTAGTTGGCGGGAGAAATTGGCCATAACATCTCAATTTCTTAGTGCCGATCAGCCCCGATAAGCTGATTTTGCTACTTGAATACAGCCGAATTAAAAAAGTGGCGATAAGTGCCGAAAACAGGCTTATCGGCAGCAGACTGGCCATAACAAAATTATCGGCTACGAAACCTGCCGAAATCAAGCACTTATCGGCGCTTACTGAATCTCAAACCCAATTTTGGCAATAAAATGGCGAAAAAACCCTTATCAACGCTTACTGCATAGAGCCCATTGTGTTAAAATGTATCCAGTCTAATAGCACTTTGAGTATTTTGTGACAAATTAAGTCTGAACCAATCATAGCATATAGAGCAGTATTTAAAGCAAGATAGCACACCTTGAGAGCACTCCTGACGAAACTGGGTAATCTAGTGAACGCGTAGAGTGCCATAATGCTGCAGCTGTGCAGGATTGATAACCACAGCGCTGTTGCTTCCTTGAATCGGCATCCGGGTATTCCAGCTGGGAGGTGCGGAGGCCAGCCAACCATGAGTGAGATTGAGTGGAGTGACGCAGAGAGATGGGGACACAAGCGGGGGGGTAACGCTGAGGGTCATGGAACAGCGCTGACTCCAACTGTGATCCCTACTTGTGTGCCTGATATATTCTGACACCGTGTGAACATTTTTTTTATATACCTGCTGATAAAATTGATATCAGTCTGCGCTATGGGGGAGTCTCTATTTTTTATTCATAAGGTTACCACACACCTACAGTAGATGTACCAGACATGTGTTACCACTGATGGATATGCTTTAAAGAACAGATAGATTGTGAAAACACAATCTATAGGTTACACAGAACATAATCTATTTTTAGATAGACATATTGCACTATTTTGTGTTTTCTATCTATTATTCACATATTTGCGCTCCCCATCACAGTACTTCGGGAAGCAAGGGGTCATCAGAGCTGAAAGTAATGGGATTCAGCTCCGGAGATCCCTGCTTCAAACCTAGTTAAAAAAAAATGTAAACCGAAGAGTTTGGAATCAGGCGGATTATTAACAATCGGATTTTTTAATGCCAAATCTGTGGGTAGTTTTTGGTGTGGGGCATGGATTTGGCCAAATATATCCAGGACATTATGGGGATCGGATTTGGACTGTTCCGCCCATCTCTCATTGCGAGGCTGGGAAATCTCCCAGTATTGTATGTCTGCAGCTATGAGCCAAACTGATACAGTATGTCATTTAAATTATTTCATGCTTTGAATTTTTGAACAACAAATTGAATCAATTAAAAAGTTGTGTCCAAGACAATGTGGACAGCAGGCAGACTTGTTGCACATGCTGTGGTCCTGCCCCAAAATCGTCCCAGTCTGGGACTCAATTAAAGACTGGTTGAACATAATTACAGGTAAACCCGTCCCATTAGACCCATAGCTGTTCCTCCTGAACAGGCCAGCAACCGGGTTCACTAAAGGCGAAAACAAACTGATAGCTCACTTTGCTATGGCGATGAGGGGGGAGACTGCAGCACGATGGAAACATAACATAATCCCTTCAATTTCAAACATTAGACATAGAATTTGGACGGTATGCCAGATGGAAATGCTAACAAGCTTAGTCAATGACACTGGCGAAAATTTTGAAAAAGTATGGGCACCATGGTTAGCCCAGAAAGATATCCGGGGAGTGGAGAGGTCCTCAATTTGGCTTTAATAGGAACAAATGCGTTCTCCCTTAAGGGAGTGCTTATTGACGGAACCTACAACACACTAGAATAGAAACGCCCACCCCCCCCCCCCCCACCCCATCACCCCGTAGGACCAAGAAGGGACACACAAGACAATGAGAGAGACAAATCAGTTGTGAACCGGACGTCCTACGGGGTACGCAGAAAGTCCTCAGACGCAGAGAACCAGTATGGGGGAGGCAGAAGCGGACCCACGGAAGGAGATCCCCCTAACCCCCATACTCCCCCCCCCTCCCCTTTCTCGCTTCCCCTTTTCCATCCCCCTTGTCTGTCGTCCCCCCCCCCCCCCCTCCCCGGGTCCTAACCGGAGATCCCCCCCCCCAGTATGTCTGTCGGTCTTCCCAGTTTGTCCAAAGACGTCCACCAATTTACAGAAGAATTGTCACATGCAGTAAACTGTCACGGTACGCGGCTGAGAGATTATCTACTGTATGTATATTATGTACTGAACAAAATAAAAAATTTAAGTTGGAAAAAAAAAAAAAAAGTTGGCACATTTGTACTAACAGATTCTTAAATGTGTACTGCGTAAAAAATGTCAGTGCTAACAAGTAATACAAATCCTTAAAAGAAAGTGTGTGATATTTATGAACACTGATACAGGGAAACTGCTGCACACCACATAGAAAAACATAAAGGATGCAACTACTGGTGCTCCTGGTTCAGGATTCTCTGCGATGATCCAGCTTACAATGAAAGGTATAAAGAACAGGGCTCCACAGAATTTTCAATACTAATTTATTGCCAACAAAATGACTTGACGTTTCGGCCACACTTGGCCTTTCTCAAAAGCAGAATGGCATTGCCATGGAAAATTCATATGTATGAACACTTCATACATGATGCATCATTTGTTGTGTGAAATTATTTTGATGCACCCCTCCCTTTCAATACCTGATTGATACAATTTAAATTAAAACAGAATTATGTTTTATTATTTTTATCGCTAGTATTGGTATACAGTATATTCATTTTAGTTAATATTATTTATATTAGCCATGCTGCGAAAATAATTCATTTTGTTAACCTAAATAATGAAACATCTGTGCTGCATCAAATACATTTTCAGTTGATATAGAGCTGAACTTATTTCTGCGCTAACACTGTCACATACACGCTTACCCATGTGCACGTGTGTGTGTGTGTGTGTGCACATGTGTATGTGGGGAAAGGAGTTAACAAAAAAAAACAGATCTCTAGTTATTCCCATTCACCTCCTTGTAGTTCATTAAAAATGACCACTCAAACCCAAAAACTGCCACACTACACCCCAATTAAGCTGCCATCTCCAGTATTAATTTCAGGGCTTGTTCCTCAAGAGTTCTTGGTCCCCCGTATAGTTCTGTAGGAACATATATAATATTATTTATTTATAAAATGTTTTACCAGGAAGTAATACATTGAGAGTTACCTCTCGTTTTCAAGTATGTCTTGGGCATAGAGTTATGACAAATAATACATGGCTACAAATACAGTTACATAAGTGAACAGAGTATACATTATATACAAGACATTGCATGCACAGTTAAAGATAATGTATATTATAGGCGTATGTAACAGTTACAGACCAGATTAAAATGTGAGACAGTTTTAGTTTTGAAAGAAATTAGACTGTATACTGTATGTGGTGGCTGTGAGAGTCTCTGGTAGATTGTTCCATTTTACGGTGCATGGTAAGGGAAGGAGGAGCGGCCGGATACTTTGTTGAACTTGAGACCATGAACAGTCTTTTGGAGTCAGATCTCAGATGATAAGTGCTGCATGTGGTAGGGGTGAGGAGCTTGTTCAGATAGACGGGTAGCTTGCCCAGAAAGTATTTGAAGGAAAGACAGGAAAGATGAACTTTGCGCCTAGGCTCAAGTGATGACCAATCTAGTTCTTTGAGCATTTCGCAGTGAAGTGAGGTATTAGTGTTATACAGTGTGTGTAATTAGAACAATAACCCAATTTATCAAACTGTGAAAATGCAGCCAATCTCTTCTAAAGGTTAAATTAGAGCTCAAAAGATTATTTATTACATTTTAGATTTAATATTACAAAAGTCGTACAGTGCTTATTATAGAAACAAGGATTAAAAAAACATACAGTAAATAGATTCAGAAAGTTTATAAAATAAAAAGGAATAAAACAGAAAACCTAATGCGTTACCAGCGAATAATGTTAGATTTTGCAAGAGGCCATGAAGTAGAGAATATGAAATCCACGTGTATCAAGTACACGTACACACCTCCAGGTGAATCTCCTTATGGATTCCAATGCTCCACTTTAATGCCCAAACCTTTCAACTAAGACAAAGAACAGATGCTAAGAGCGGACTTTGTGAATGTGTCTTACCTATAGCTCCCATTTATCATTCTCTCTTTTCTGTGACACTTTTACATCAAGCTTCTCTGATAAAGGTGAATTGTTTAGTTTCCATACAATCTGAGATTATAAAATACCTCTCTCCTTTAACCACCAGATTAATGATACCCGCATCCTTGCGCTCCTAGTTACCCGATGAACACATATCACTCCCGGTGATAGTCTAACCGGTATCCTTGATTGGGAAACTAATTGTAACAGTGTTTCCCCCCGCCCAGTGGGAGATTTGACCAATACCTCGTGTGTGGTGCATGCTACCTGTTGATAAGCAGGAGGGCTGAGTCATCCGCCGATGAATGTGGGGACACAAGACAGGTTTCTGGGTACATACCCCACGTGGTTCTACAGCAGTGCAGCACCTCAATCTGCCATAGGATCTAGATTTATGGAGGCGATCTCCTATAGTAGAAATACTTCCTCTCCTGGTAAGATCACATACCAGGCAGGAGGTATATAAACAGGAACGCTTTACTTGGGTCAGCACTCACAACACGGCAATGGACTGCCCAATTACAGTCTCTGAGTTGGCTACCCAGCTGTAGGATGGTCCCTGGACAACCACTACGGGTCAAGGGCCCCCAAAGCTGTCCTAGCTCTTCCCTACCCTTCTAGTAGAGGCAGAGGTAAAGTCAACACTAACTCTCCACCAAGGGCAAGAGGCACAGAGAAGGCCCAATGCTCAAGCACTCTGATGTGTGACCTGCCTCTCTCAAGTGAGAGGGAGAGGAACTACTAAATTTGGGCGACAATCACCCTTAAGTACAGCCAGGAGGAGGGCACCAGTTCTGATCCAGGATTGGTTATACTCAGACATGGTTCCACCTCCTCCCCATGTCACTCAAGGTTACTGCAGGGAGTGGGGAAAACTCAAGATTACTACTGGCAGGCCTGCTCTTACCAGGGCTTACTGCCAGTGTGGGCAGACTGGTAGCCAGAAAATCAGTCCTGGCTACATAATTATTTAATATTTGCAAGGCAGGTATCTTCTCACATTTTATATGATTACAAACAAGTACTTTTGTCACTTACAGATTTATACCTACCATTATTATGGGTCAATAGACATTAATTATCTTACATAATATTAATCTGTAATGATACTGAATAGAGTGTCCCCTCTGACACCTTTGGATCTGCTGTTTAAGGGAATGTATTACTTCTTGGCTCCAGCAGATCGAATCAGGGCCTCAGACAGATTTTCCAGGGCCCAGGACTAGCGTTTCCCCCCCCCCCCGTCACACTCTCCCCCTCTCTGCTATCACTTAATTACCCACCTCTCCCTCAATCCCACCTGCAGACAAAAACCAAACACAATACAATACCCCCTCCCCCAAAATATAATACCTCCTCCCCAAAATACAATACCCCCTCCCCAAAATACAATACCCCCCACCCAAAATACAAAACTCCCCCACCCAAATACACACACACACACACACACACACAACCTACCTTTGAGGCGGTCTGAGGCCTCTGGTGCAGCGTATTTCCCCAGCTGCTGCCAGACATCAATTCCATGCCGGGCCTCCCTTTCTGCAAGACCAGGTCTCTCTTCCGCTGATGCGTGCCGGAAGCTGGGGAAGTCGTGCTCAGCACCCTGGTGGGAGAGGGGCCCAGCCTGGAAAAGAGGGGCCTCCAGCAGCTGGGGAATGCCTGGGGCCAGCAGTCGCAACCAGAGGCCTGGCAGCCAGACTGGGCCCAACTTCTAGCACAAGTTTACCAGGCCCCCCCCACAGCCGCCCGGCCCCCTGTTGACAGCCCTGTATAGAATATTACCTGCTGTTGTATCTGTAAACTCTTAAGTGTAATTTTAATGTAAGCATGGCTTTCCTTAATGGTTTTATTGCCACCCTAGTCTTGGACCCATGAGTTTCCATGATGAACCCACAAGAAACAGACTAAAAAAATAAATCTTAAAGAGAAGATTACCGGGGGCGTGGCTTGGACAGCGATGGCTGTATATATCTGAAGCTCCTCCAATCAAATCCCCAATCCAGATTAATATTATCTTAAATTTGGCTGAAAGAAAATTAAATTATTAAAACCGAGAAGTACTGGAAATGAGGATAATTTAGAGATTAAATTTGGAAAAATGGAACATTATTTAACCCCACAAAATTAAAGATAAAAAAAGTACAACCTGGGCGATAGAGGCCACGCTCCTAATTCTCATCCCTAAATTGCTGGGATTCGATCACGGCATTGGGCTGACTTTCCCCCCGCCCGACAGGAATCATCCATCAGACGGGTTGCCACGGAGGAAACGCTCGGCATGATCCGAGCAAGATACAGTGCTCAGGGGGTGAGTGAGACCTGAGGAAGCAGACGGGGCGGACATCTTATCTCCGCTACAGCAGGGTGGCCGAGACTGGAGAGTAGCCTCCTCCAGAGGGTGGGAAGCGCTTCAAGTTCTGGTGGTCGAGAGAGGCTATACCGGAGTGAGCAAGGTCCCCGGCCGGGGGAGGAGAGCAAAGAACAGTGTGCGAATGCCGACTTGAGCCTGGCCTGGAGGCAAAACAACTCTCAAGATGACTGCGGGTTAGCGCGCTGTGCCTAGAACACAGCAGGCTTTATTAGCGGGGAGGGGTGAGGTGGTACCGGAGCTTCTGCGGCGGCCAGATTGGGTGCCGCGGGGGGTGAGGGGATGGTGAAATTACCCCAGAAAGGGAAGAAAAAAGCAAAAAATAAGTGCCAACCTGCCCGTGACGGCCGCAAGTGGCCATGCTTAGAGGAGAGGCGTCAATCTTCTATTTGGAAACCCGCCAGGACGCCAATAGAGTGGAGTACACTGCTCTCCCCCTTAGGGATTGGACTCAGAGGACATCAGCCCCTGGCGGGTGTTGCACAAAATCCAGCCGCTGGAGCAGGTGAGGGGGTTCAAAATTAAAACAGAGGAGAGACTATAAAGAGCTGAGCGGCCATCACGCCCCACCCTGCCCTCCAAGGGAAGTACAAACTAGAGCAGGTTGAGAAGCATAAATAAAAATTCACACATAAAGCCTCACCTGACTGCACAGAATTTGAGAGTTTAAATTGGGTCCAAGTGACCACAGACAACCTACCCTATTACAGTAAAAAGGGGGTCCCAGGTCTGAGCTTGAACAAATAAATTCAATATCCACATAGCAGCTAAAAATCTAACTGAAGTAAAAAGACACAGCAATACTGAATAATTGTACATTATTAAAAATGATCTAATTTTTCTACCAGGGAGAAATCTGTTGATATCTCCAAGCATGGACGCCTAAGTAAGGAGCGCCTATTACCTTTTTGCTAGCAAAGGCTTAGAAAGGGCGCAAATCGCACAAGAAAAATCCTCAAACCAGAGGAAATAACCAAGTAACAACCCACAATGGCTGGGAAAACAAAAAAAAACACGCAGAATCAGGACGTCTCTAAATACTTTCCGGCAACGCAGTGCTTAGCGGAGCACAATGCTGATTCGCAAGATGGAGCCGCCGCGTGCGCGCCAGGAGAATCATCCCACGAGCAGCCAAGTGAGCTGCAGCTGCAGGCAGGAAAAGAAAGCAAGGAAATAACTAAAGAATACCTGGAAACGTTATTTACAAAAATGAGGCAGGGCTTCAAAGAGGACCTGGACACTGCCATCACTGGCCTTAAAGCTGAAATAAATACCCTCACCCAACGAGCAGATGGAATGGAAGCCAAAATGGAGAACAGTCCTCAGCAGACGACGAGATAAATAGATTAGGCCACAAGATTAATGCCTTAAAGGACACTATTGAAGATCACGAAAATAAGGATAGCAGGCAGAACCTGCAGATCCGTAAAATCCCTGAAGCAATCTCCACTGAAGCTCTCCGTCCTTACCTGTGTGAGCTGTTCCTTATGCTGGGGCCAGAGCTTGAGGCAAGGGATCTGGAAATAGATTGCGCACACACGCGCTGGGCCCAAAGTCCGAGGATCCTAGCAGGAGACGTATGTAATTGTAAGGCTTCATTCCTACACCACCAAGGAAAAGATAATGTTTGCAAGCAGGGAGAGAGTAGAATTGCAATTCAAAAGTGAAGCTTTACAGATCTTCAGTGATTTATCAAAAGTCACGATGGCGAGACGGCAAGAAATTAAGCTCCTGAAATCCTGAAATCCTGAATGAGCACAAAGTTCACTACAGATGGGGCTTTCCTTTCAAGCTTATAGTTTAAAAAAATGGACAATATGTTGATATCCTGGCCTGAAGAAACCTCAAGATTCCTCAAATCTATAGGCCTGCCAGTCCCAGAAAATCAAGAGGAACTCAGGGAGGACCAAAGACTCTCTAATCTCTCAGGTCCCTCAAGAGCAGATGTTTGGCCAGCCAGAGAAATACCAGAACAGGAGACTGAGGGCAAAACTACAATCCACTATTTATCCACAAAATGTTAAGCACAATATCATTGCAATTTGAAAAATGTTTTTGGAATCTTATTTTTCTGAACCTGAAATTCTGTTTGCTGTAACAATTTTGTGAAGATCAATGTATGGTGAAAAAATTTATATATCTGTAAAAACAATAAAAAAAAAGAATGAAACAAACAAACAAAAAAAAAAGATTACCCCTTGGTTGCTGTACTGCTCACACACTTTAATCTTTGCATGGATTTATTGTGACTAACACATTTTTAGTTGAACTTGGGGATGATTTGAACACATTTTTCCCGTATTTTTTTTTGCGCACTCTAAAAATGAGTACGTACCATTCACATCTGTACACCAAGCGCTGTCCATTTTTGTGTGCCAAAAAAACAACATTTCACGCAGCTGGTACAGATAGAGAAATTTGAGGTCAGTACATTGGTGCACACAGGCGCAATTGAAATTGAGTTTGATATGTGTCAATTTTGTGCCCAAAAAAAACAATTTGCAATGGTTACTACATTGACCATTTGGCCTTTGGGTGTAAGAAACATGCTAAATTCTGTGAAAATCAAGGTTGTATATTTAAAAAAAATTGCTATCTAAACTTCTGATGTTATACAGTACTGTGTTGGTTCCAGTCACTGTTCAGGTAATAGAAAAAATACACAACTTAGCGCTAAATCCAAACAGGGAAATGCAAATAATAAATGAACTATTGTTCATGTGCAAATGTTAGTGAGAAAACACCTTAAGTGACTGAAGTCCTCCAACCGGGATGACTCCTGGATTGTCCAAAATCTTTCTCAGAAATGTGCTGAAGAAAAGTCCCCCTTGGCGCTGGTCCTCAGAGAGGATGTGATAAATAGTGATATGAGGAAACAACCAAAAAATAAATCAGTGTAAACCTTCTAGTATCCAGGCATTATGCTATTTAGTAATTTCAATATAAACATTTATCTCTGCTTAGGGGAATATGACAAGAATAATACAATCAGGTGACCTGTTTTTGTATGTTTCTACAATGTTACTGCATACCCTGGACGTGTAATACCTTTAATTAGTAGTAATAATTCAATTGGTACTTAATTGTATAATGTATATAAGGGACCATCATCTCCCTATCAACTCTACACCCCTGAGGAAGCGAGCTGGTACTTGTGAAACATGTAGGGTGTGTTTTACAGGTGCTGGGACTATTGACAGTCTGTCAGAGTGTAACGAGCGCTCCCCACAAACAAGACGGGAACGCAAGGCTGAGGTGGGGGTGTTGGTAACCACCAACTTACAACCGGGCAGCCACGTCTGGAGTGCAGAGGGGTAGTCATGTAGCTGGGTCTGGGTAGGAGACGACAGAATGGTAACGGTACTTGCCGTGGTCTAGGATTGGAGAGATTGGATAGTCGATATGCGGTGCCAGGGTCCAGGGGTATAGAAGGTAGAAGTCCAAAAGTACGCCGAGGTCAAGGGTCAGAGGCGGAGGTCCAGATATAAGCCGAGGTCAAAACAAGAACATGATAAGCAAGACAAGACAGCAACAGGGCAGCAGGTTGTTTGAGGCAAACACCAGTACACAAACAAAGGTTTATGCTCAACCAGTATGGCAGCAGGGCTGACTGAGCATTTTAAGAACAGCCAGCCAATTGTAGGGCAGCACACAGCTACAGGGTAATGAACAAGAACCACCCCTAGACATATTCAGTCCACTTGTAAACAGGGGTGGGGAGAAGTGCAGTTGTGGAAAAATTACTGATGCAATTAACCCCTCCTGTGCCCAAGGTAGCGCGGCGCCTGCGCGTAGCTTGCGTGCAGTGCGCCTCCCCCATAACGTCATGAGGGCGAAGCCTGAGTGAGGTCCGTACGGTGTCCCCCAGCTTGCCAGAGCGGCGCATTAGGCGTTTCGTCACAGGATGCGTCACGGGGTGGAGCCTAAGCGCAGGGTGTGCAGTGCCCCTCAGCCTTGTAGTGTGGCGTGCGTCACCCGTCCCGTCACGGGGTGTATCACGGGGGCGGGGCTGACGGACAAGCCTCACACAGAGGAAGAAAGCTGCAATCTGAGAAGTGTGTGCAGGTGAGTGGAGGAGTCCTGGGCAGGGCTAATCGCTTCACTGTGATGCGTCATCACATGATGATGTTGGAAAACAAGGCAGAGCCTACCCAAGAACAGCAAGGGATCGGGACCGCAATACAACAGGCAGATACTCTGCAGCACAGACTCCACGCTGTACACGGACATCAGGGCAGTGAGGACAGCGTGCAGAACCCCCGCACCCCTGATGCCAAAGACACCAGCATCCTGATCTTATTAATCTAGATGCACATTTTTATCCAGAAATTAGTCATAATATGGACTACTGGAACAAGTTTTATACTGAAAGATCATTTGAAGAAATTCTGTCACAAGCAAATAATGTAATAATAAACCTGATAATAAACCCATTTATTAACCCCTTTGCACGGGCCTGTGTTAATAAAAGAAGCCAGAAGCAATCAAAGGGATAAGTGCTTTAGACCTGCAGAAAACGCACTGTTAAATTCATCTTGCCCCTGAATACTGGTACTGATTTCATACAAAGCCATATTCAGATGCATGAGAAAGATTTAAAAATGTTCACTTACTGTACTCCTAAAGGATAATTCCATATCAGAGTTAAACATTTTCCTTGCATGTGTTCAGTCTTTCAACGCTGTTAAATGGAAATTCTTTCTATTATAAGGGTACATATACATTGGAAGGAAAAAATATTTCCTTTAGGAATTTTTCAATATGCTAGGTTGACTGACGTACGGTAATACTTATTTTTGGCTTTGTAAAGTTTATAAATGAGAGGAATGAAAATAAATCAATCTGCAGCAAACCTTCTGTACTTACTCACTGTAGATTTGTTAAACATCCAATGAAGCAAAACAAAAACAAATCCACACAATACATGTAACTCATTGCCAATTGCAGCTAAAAGAAACCTACATCCGATTATATAGAGAACCTTACACGAGTGATGATAGCACATGTCATGCCACTCAGAGACTGTAACATTTGAAGGCCTCGAGGAATGTAATGCTGTGGTATTTTGTAGAAAGAAGAGGTGCTAATAGCCTGTTAGACCTGTGGAAATGAAGACTTCACTTAAACAAACATGTACAGATATGCTTTTTTTGGAGGGATTTTCTTAACCCTTTGGGTGCCGGCACTCGCAGTCACGTGACCACGTCTTCTAATCGATCAGGTGATCACTCCGTCACTGATGATGGAACGAAAGTGAAGTCTTCGTCCTCCTCATTTACTGTCCCTGTCAGACCATGTTCTGCACTCCACAGGAGAGCAGAACGCGATATCCCTTACAAAAACGAGCAACTAGTTTATCATGTAGATACTACACTACGTCATGAGGCCCATTATGTAGTAGCCAAGTCAAACAGCACCCAATAGATTAATACTAGTAGCCAAAAAAAAAACACAAAGATCTGAAGGACCGCAATTAAGGTGATATACCTATTTTCCCAGTGATCAGCTGCTATTGATAGAAGAACTTACCTTAAGGTAAAAATCAAATTTCCATGTAAAAGGGCGTCATATGCAACATTAATTTTGATGCCAGCTCCAATCAAAAAAATTCACGCTACTAAACTGATATATCAATTTTAAAGAGAGGCCAGTATTCCTCTCCCACATACCTGTCAAACAGCTTGTAACACACACAAAATACAAGCGAAAATCCAAATAAGAATACAATATATGAGGATACTATCGACCATCAGTGAAATCCGTAATATATACACATTGCAATTATTCTCTGTGAATGTGTTATAGTCCGGCTCCAATATCTATTTCAGTTTCTGGATGCTAAATATACACAGGATACCCAAATTATTTGGATTTTAGTTGCATATCTTACAATATTATCAGGTTATTAATCAAGGTTCAGGCTACACAAATGTGTTATTATTGTTGTAATTGCTAATATTTTAATTTATTTTATTTGTATTTTAATACATGTCAATTTATATGCATGTACTGTATAAGTATCATATGCTTTGTCCTCGGGAATCTCGGTGACCTGATTTGCTCAATAATCACCATTGCTGATGTTTAGGTTTATGTGCCAAGGTATTTCTTTCCATTGTATCTTACTTTAGGGAGCGAGGGACCCCCTTCACCTCGGCTGTAGAACACCACATTTTGTTCATATAAGGTTTGATTATTATGATTATTAACACACCTTAATAATAAGTATAAATTAAGTAAATCTTAATTTCTTTTTCATCACTACGTCATGAGGCCCATTATGTAGTAGCCAAGTCAAAAAGCACCCAATGGGTTAATACTAGTAGCACTCCCCTCCCCCCTCTCAGGGCTACTAATAATTGCTAATGATATCACAACCTATAATCATGTAACCCTCTGTACGATGTATGCAACACACTCACACTGCCCCCTATCAGACTCATCTCCCATGTGCACTAGAAATGTGACTCATGATGGACATGGGAGCATCCAATAACAAAAGCTGTGAGAGAGAAGGGACTAAGGAGAGAGGAGCCTTTAAGATGGACTGGCAAAACACATGGAGTGAGATCTGCATGAGCCTGAGAGATCTTAGGACTGATTGTAAATGTCCCGAAGACAGTCTACATTCCGCCGGAGAGAGTGGGTGCTGACTGGAAGGAGAACAGCTCAGAGGAACATGAACCGTTAGAGGGGACCCTCAACGGCTTCATCTAACGGGTTACCGAAGCGTTTTGTGAAGTACAGGCCTGCTACATTTATATGAATTTACGAGTTACAACTGTGTACCAGCACCATTATACAGGCCTTGATACTGAGGATTGGGTGGTTGTAGCACCAGACACTGACATACACCCACTTAGCGCTTAAGGGGGCATGTTGTGTGGATGGTTTTTGTGAATGTATGTAGTGATCCGTTTGTTAAGGATCATAAGGTGCCAGTGTCCATTGAGAACTACTTTATAAATACGGTTGTACTATAAACCATACTGTAGTATGTCTCGCATTGTCTGACCTAATGCCACGTGTGGTACATCACCTAAAACAGGAGGACACATGCCCCCACCTCAGCAGCAGGTGTTAAGCTGAGGCAAAATAAGAAGGGTTACAATCATAATTGTGGGTTAAGGTAATTAGGAGGACATAAGAACTGTGACAAAATAATTGGATGCATCTCTTCATTCTCACCGGCACAAAAAATAATCATGATTAATAAAGGGTAGTATAGCTCTCCCACTTGGGTTACAAAGGGTTACTCTCTGCTATTACAATGACATTATATAGTATATTTTTAACTATGTACTTGTAATATTAATGTTTGAAAAAGAGTAAGTGGGGAGCGAGGAGACCTCTATTAAAAAGCACAGTCCACCTAAACTAGAGGTTCTTTTACTGTCCTTCCTGAGTTACTGAGTTTGTTGAAGTTCCTGTTAGACATGCTGCAGTAAAGTTTTAAGTTGAATACTGAGTCTGACCCAGTTAAAAAGGACAGGACAAAAATTAAAATGAAGGGCACATTTTTGGGATAAAGACTGCCCTTACCATCTACAGGAATGCCCCAGAGTGAAGGGACATTGAGAATATACCATGTAGATATGTTTTGCACTTAGAAGTGGGTCAAATTCTACAGAACTCTTGCCCATTCAGCAGAATAAGAATGCAACAGATACATATTTAAAAAATCCGAGGGGGTCAATATTTTTTGTTTTTTCTGTCCTCTCTACTTTCACAAATCCTTGTTCTAAAGAACCTGCAGTAAAGTGAAAACAACACCCTTGAGACACCCCTGCATGGCTGCTTGCCAGTGACCATCTCTAGTACTGATTGTAAATTTTGGCCAGGGAATGGGGCTACTCTTGTTTTGGATTTTTACAAAGCTGTATCTGAGTCCAAAAAGTTAATCCAAAGAGAGCTTTTTAACTGAAAATATGTTTAGAGACATACAGTACTGTAGGCCTGTAATTGATATGAGGAGCCGCCTTTCAGTTGCTCAGTTCCATTGAAATAAATGTAGTTTCAATCTCCCATAGCAAGGAGAAGGCAGATTCACAGCATATTGAATTTTCCATACTCCTGAAATGCTTAATAACAAAAAGAATACAGTCCAATAACTCAGTGCTCATAACCGGTGTTATATTTTCTGAGTTTAACATGTATCAACATTGCTAATTTTATGCAAAAACATTGGCTATTGTTTAACTCATTAGCATCGCGTAGCTTCCAGTAATGTGATTGTAGATGGACGTTCAGAGAGGTACACAATTGGAGTAGTTATAATGTGAAATTATAATAGGCTTTATTGTGCCTTTTCCTTTTTATCAGGAAATTATCCAAACACAGGGGGGAACAAAGCTTCCATTCACTTGGGAGTATTTCTAGTGAAATCCTTGCAATTAGTTCACATCTCCATTAGTTAAGCATTTCTCCCATCCCAAACACATAACATGAAAATAAGCAGATATAAGCAGTCTCTTAATAATGAAAGTCTTATCTGTTTATCAGCTGTAGAGTAAGCTTCTCTGCTCTCCTGGAACCGCACCCGTGCGTGCACAGAAAAATACCAGCATCCAGGTTTAGAAGTCTTAGTGGGTGTCTTGCAATCAGCTCTGCTGTGTGGCTGGCAGAACTCAAGACATTGTGGTGTCTCCAAAGGTCAGCTCTCAGTCAGAGCTAAAGAGAGTCAGTTCCTGTCTCAAAGGCAGGCTTTTTGTAACAATCTAATCAGGCAGGTGGTGTTTAGTAATTAACAACCACACTGCTAGATTAAAGGAACATTACTGAACAGGGATAAGTCCCCTGTTACATACCTCCCCTGTTTGTGGGAAGCTCAGGCTTACCACGACCAAAGCCCATCCTTCCACTCTCATTCTAGATATCTCTGTGACTTGAATGAGAGTGGATGGAGGAAGAGAAACCTCTGTCCCGCTGGGATTGGAGCCCTTTCTCCAGTTTATTTTTGTCTCCTCCCGAAGATGCTTGAGATCAGCACTCCTCAGTCGCTCGAGGAGGACTTTTTCCACGTAAAGTCTTTTTATCGCGTGCGCGGTCTTGAGATTTCTGTTGCGTCGGGCACTCCTCTTTTTGTAGACAAAGTGTATGGCAACAGTTGTAGAGCAGTTAGGACTAGCCCTTAGAGTTTTCTGCTCTTGAAGTGGTCTTTCTGCAGCTTCTCCACACCACAGAGTCGCCAGTTCAGCTTCTTCAGCTAAGGATTCTTCTGGCTTTGATTCTGCACTCCTACCTCTGTTTGTTGCCTGTTGGGCAGCTGTAGGTTTGGCTAGTGCTTTCTTTGGTGGCTCAAACTTCGTAATTTTGTTTTGAAGTTGAGTGGAGTCCCCAACTCTCACTGTACCCTTGTCCTTATGGGCATTAGTTACTGTGGGATACTGGTGCTTGGGCAGAGCCAATAACTTTTTCCGTATTGGAGGAATCTGTATCAGAGTCTCCTTCATTTTCTGGAGCTCTGTAATTTTTGTCGTCAAGGTTGCCGCTGCATCGTTTTCCTCCTTGGTGTACTGACTCAAGGGAATGGAACAGTCTCTCTGTCTCTCCAGCTCTTGCTCCAGTTTATGAGCCTTCTCACGCTCCCTCTCATACAGAGTCACCTGGTATCGAAGCTCCGTTTCCAACGATGCTCTGAAGACATGCAGCATGGCCTTTAGCTCCTCATACTGCTCTGTGGGGATGTACTGGGTATTCAGACGTTCCTGCAGTGCTTGTACCTCTTTAGCAGCCTGCAGTTTTTCTTCCTGTAGCGTTTGCTGCTTCTCCTCAGCATACTGGAGGTGTGTATGCAGACCTTGCAGTTGGTTCTGCAGTCGGTGCTCTGCGTCAAACTTTTCCTTGACTTCTTCTGTTAACTGAAAATTTTCTTCTTTCAGTTTTAAGTTTTCTCTTTTTAATCTTGAACTTTCTCCTTTTTCAGTCTCTGTATTATTCAGGGCTTCTTTGCAGTCCTCCTTCCATTTACGCAAATCTGCTTTGAGAATGACAATCTCCTGGCGTGAGACTTCCTTCTCTAGGTTGAGGGTCTGAAGCTCCTTCTGAGAGACTTTGAGAACTGTACCAAGATTACCAATAGTTTCTTTAGCAATGTCCAGCTCCTCAGTGAGACTGTGTAGTTCCTTTCTGGAAACTTCCAGATCTGTGCGGCAGCTGTTGGTCTCATGATGTGAGGCATCAAGCTCTATACGAATAGTGTGAACCTCTTGCTGGAAGACTGTCATCTGCTTCAGTGCCTCCTCATACTTCCGCTTTAGCGTAGCCACCATTTTAACAGATTGGCTCTACTTTTCATCCATGGCGGAGAGAGTAGCCTTTGCAGTATCTAGCTCAGTCTTGAGTTCCTCCAATTCGGTCTTGGCCGCAGAATAAATTGCGAGCACAGTCTTCTGTAGCTCAGCATTATTTTTTCTCTCTCTTCCTAATTCTTCACAGAGCAGATCACAGTCATGCCTGGCAATTTTCAGGGCGTCTTCAGGGCTGGTCAAGGGATCGTCACTCACTGGTTCCGGCTCCGCTTCCCTGGGATGACAAGTTTAGGGTTCCTCACTGTTGGCACCGGACAGACACTTCTTTGGGGTACATGACTTCTGCCTTGGGTCCTCTGGATATTCGGTTAACCGTGGGACGAATTCTACATTTTCTCTAGGCTGCAGGGCAACTCGGTCCCCCTTTTCCTCCACAAGATCTGCGGACGTGTATGTTCCTTCCACGGTAAGTGAAGAACTGCTTTTCTTTTTCTTTTTCTTCCTTTTTGATTTGGATGACACCGTCCCTTCAGGGATACTTGGTTCTCCATCTTCATTTGAAGTTTTAGCAGCTTCATTATATACGCCAGGCTTTTCTTGCAGCTGCTTTAGCTGACAGAAATATTCGGTGATCCACTGCTCCCACTCTGTCTCCTGCTGATCATATTCATCATCAAAGGGAGCGGTCTTTTCTGTTCGTGCCGAGTTCAGGCACCCCCACCATTCTTGGGGTGTTTTATGGGTGTGACTCGGTTCGGGTTCCCCGTAAGAGATGTCTTCCTCTTTATTGGACTGGAAGGGCCACTCTTCCGTGGGGTAGGGTTCATTACAGGAACGCTGCATCTTGTCCTCCATTTTTAGGCTATCAGGTGTAATTTTCTTCCTGACCTCAGGAGGCGCTATTGCAGCTGTTGCCACTGTATTTGCTAGAACCCCCAATTGTGGTAGTCCTACAGATGGACATATTTTGCTTGTAGAGTTCATAGCTCTCACAGGCATCTCTGTAGACTTTTCTTTCTTGGATAATTTTTTTTTTTCAATATCAGCAGTACTGTGCATGCATTTTCGTTTATCAGGTATACAAGTTGTGCAGCGGCTAGGTAAAAAAAAAGTCTATTTGCTTTACACCATTTACTTGCTGGGTGCAATTCCTCCGTTTCAGCAACAGAATTTGGTTTTCTGCCTGAGTTCAGTAATTTTCAGTCTCATCTTTGGGTATTATGGCATTCACACTTCACTCTTTGGGTGTCTGTTTTGCTCCCAAGATAATATGCATACTTTTTTACTTGCAGAAAAAAAACATTCTTTGCTGCAGTGGACTATTTCTTTCATTCCCGGCAGGGTGACTCAACACTCAACAATTGGCTTTAAAAAACCTTTTTCCTTTATAGAGCAATTTTACACTCAGCATTTGTTTGCTAAAAATTCCCCTGCTTCAGCACAGTCTTGTATCAATTTTCATACTTTTCTGCATATACTCCATTCACAGCTGGTAGTCCTATGCGATGTGGCAAACTTTATCTGCAAAATCAGTACCACTCGTGGGTCACCATCTGTATTCACTACTTCAGCGAAACTTTTGAAAACAACAAACACCTATCCCTTTCCAAGGGCTGACTCACTTCTTGAACCCTGACTATGGCTGAAAGGCAAAGACCCCTATTTCAATGACCATATTACACTTTGTGATAGGCAAAATAAGGTTTAGCTACTTCAGCAGTCTCTTCTGGGTTTTTGTAAGTTTCAGTGCTGTGTATCCCTTTAACTCTGCCTCTGCTGCATGAGAGGTTTTTTTTTTTTTTTTTTTTCTCAGACTGTTTGTAGGCAAAAAGCATTAAAAAAATTTCACATAAAAATCTCCGGTCCTTTTTAACTACAAAGTCACCTCTTGTCCCACCTCGGACACCAAATGTAGATGGACGTTCACATAGGTACAGAATTGGAGTCGTTATAATGTGAAATTATAATAGGCTTTATTGTGCCTTTTCCTTTTTATCAGGAAATTATCCAAACACAGGGGGGAACAAAGCTTCCATTCACTTGGGAGTATTTCTAGTGAAATCCTTGCAATTAGTTCACATCTGCATTAGTTAAGCATTTCTCCCATCCCAAACACATAGCATGAAAATAAGCAGATATAAGCAGTCTCTTAATAATGAAAGTCTTATTTGTTTATCAGCTGTAGAGTAAGCTTCTCTGCTCTCCTGGAACCGCACCCGTGCGTGCACAGAAAAATACCAGCATCCAGGTTTAGAAGTCTTAGTGGGTGTCTTGCAATCAGCTCTGCTGTGTGGCTGGCAGAACTCAAGACATTGTGGTGTCTCCAAAGGTCAACTCTCAGTCAGAGCTAAAGAGAGTCAGTTCCTGTCTCAAAGGCAGGCTTTTTGTAACAATCTAATCAGGCAGGTGGTGTTTAGTAATTATCTACCACACTGCTAGATTAAAGGAACATTACTGAACAGGGATAAGTCCCCTGTTACAGTGATGTTAAGTGCGTTTTACTCACATTGAACCCATGAAATATGGGGTTTGAGAGAAAGAGAGAAACCTATTTTAGTCAAGAACACATTGACTTAAATACCTCATAAAGAGTTCCAAAACACTCATCTATACACTTAAATACCTGGGAAATGTGCTAATTTAAATTATTTGAATATATTTTGCATATTCAAATTAGCATACTTCCTCTCCCTTTCCACAAAACTCCGTATTTTAGAGTCTGGGTGGGACTAATGCCACCTTAAGGTATGACATAACTAACGTAACGTTAAGTCCCTCCATTACCCTTAATGCAATTTAATGGATATGCGATGTTAGGGGTACTGCCTAATTTGCATGTCGTTATCACTAATGACAATTATAGTTAATACAATGCTCCTTCAGGGAGAAAATATGACTTAACATAACATTATTAGCCTTTGAAGATATGGATTAAGGCATAGGTAAATTTCATCATAAACCCTTCAGTGCCCTTTTGACTATTCTGTTTTCATTCATTTAATTTAGCAACATTTAAACAAGTAAATGAGCTTGTTCAAGGGAATCTGTAGATGTGTTGTTCTGTTTTCATTCTAAAACTGTCATATTTACTTAAATCCTTTAGGGTCCTTGTGATACCAGCACTGGCATCTAGGTGCTGGAAAGAGTTAATCCTCCCTTGAGTTGTCAAGAACACCTGAAATCTAATTAATCAGCCTGGGCTGCACTCCTGAAAAACAAGGAAGTGTTTGGTCACAGGCTGAGCCTGACCCAGAAAGCAGTGAGAAAGACTGACCGGTTTTCCCTCAGAGAAGGAGAGAGACAGAAGGGGCTCCCCAGCTACCAGAGGCTGATTAAAGAAGTTGGCAGATTGTGAGAGAAGCTGCTGAGAGAGCCGTGCTGAAGCAGTGTAAAGAAGCTGAGAGAGAGTGAGAGACACTGCTGAAAGAGCCGTGCTGAAGCAGGGATATCGCCAGATGGACTAAGATAAGCAAAACCCTTTCTATTGCTACAATATGACAAAAGACTATGCTGTTTCTTTATTGCCTATTCCAGGCCATGTTTTGGGGTGGGAACTGGCATAGCTGGCTGCCCGGTAGACAGGGCTGAAGAAGTTAGATCCCTGACCGGGATAGGTTTTTATTTATGCTTTTTATTTTGGTTTGGCTTTCTTAAAGGGACAGTAGGCCTGCGAATATGTTACTTAGCCCCTATAAATAAACCCCACGTAAATAGAAGTACAGTGTTTCCGGCCTTATTTGGGATCAAAGGGACCTCAAAGTGATGTGGTTGTCACATCCTTTAAAGTGACCGGTCGAAAAACTCCAATTTAATTACTTTAATTTAGTACAAATTATGGACAAAACTCCTAAAGGTAAAACCCATTTAGCAAAATATATTTATATACAGATGCATCGGCCATTATCCGATCATTTCTAGGTGCCATTTTCATAAAGTCTGCTGTATTCCACGCGCCATCTACTCATTAATCTTGCGTGAAGGCTCTCAGTCACACACCTGTTTACCATTGTTGATTTCCGTGATTACTGTGATTTGTTTGGGTGCAGTTCTGTGTTTTTCTGCCAGATGGCAAAAGTGAATCCCTATGCACAGGGCAGCCACTGAATTGTGTGTATTCAATTTGCAGGTGTTTAAAAACTAGATAAAAAGAGTGGCCACTTTGTATACACTACAGTCATCCATTGTAAATTGACCTTGGTCGCTGAAGACGTTATCAAATTTAGGCGTTTATAATTAAAATCTCCACAGTATACACAATGCTTGTCCCGTTATTCTACATTGCTATCCCTGCACTTGCTGAATGTACATCATGTCAAGTCATGTCAAGTCCTTATACTGTACCAAATCACAATGTAGTTATGCATTTCTCATATTTTCTGCAATTAATGCTGGAGGGGGGGAGGGGGTGAAAGGCAGGAGGGGGGAAGGGGGTGAAAGGCAGGAGGGGGGGAGGGGGTGAAAGGCAGGAGGGGGGGAAGTGGGTGAAAGGCAGGGTGGGGGGTGAAAGGCAGGAGGAGGGAAGGGGTGAAGGGTAGGGCCCAGGGGGAGGGGGATGGCCCAGGGGGGGTAGGGCCTGGGGGGGTAGGGCCCAGGGACGGGAGATCCCTCCCCCTCCCCCCCTCCCCCTGCGGTTCCTCACCTCGCACAAGGCCGCGCTTCTCCTTGGGCTGCCCCTGGGGCTCTCCTCCCTCCTGGCCTCTCCCGGCTACCGGTCTGATGCAAAGGAGCTAGGCCACGGCCCACCGCCTCCCGGGCAGGCTTCTTCCTCCTCCTCCGTGTTGTAAGAGGCGGGGACGAAGCTGCCACTCATGGGCCACGTTGAAAGCAAAGTCCTCGGGCAGCTTGGGCGGCCGGTGCTTGCGGCGGAAGTGCACGCATGTCACCCCCCGGCCACGCATCACCCTCCCCTCTGTCTGCAGGGGGGAGCCGGTGAAGGGAGAGACGGAGAGAGCCGGAGGAGTGCTCTCGGTAATGGGGAGCCGAAGGAGCGCTCTCGGTAATGGGGATCCGGAGGAGCGATCTCGGTAATGGGGAGCTGGAGGAGCGCTCTCGGGGATGGGGAGCGGCCTGGGTGGGGGGGAGAGAGTGGGGAAGCGCCGGGGAAGGGAGAGCGCGACGGACAGAGCCGGAGGAGCGCTCTCGGGGATGGGGAGCGGCCTGGGGGGGGATTGATTGGGGGGGGGATTGGTTGGGGGGGGGAGCTGGAGAGAGCTTGCTCTGGGGGTGGAGGGGGAATTTGGAGAGCGGGCTTAAAGGCGTGCAGTGTGTGTGAGGCTGCGGGGAGATGAGCATTGTGTGATGGTATCCAGCAGGCCAGGCCGCGGGGTGAGTGGCCTGGTGGTTGTGCTTGTGTCTTCCCCCCCCTCCAGGTGTGGGCAGATGAGTGTGGCAGTTGAGCCAATGAGAGGCGTGCAGGGGCGGGTCCAAGCCACGGACCAATCTGATTTGCCAGAGGGTGAGTGGCAGACCAACTGACCAATCAGATTGGCCTTTGGGACAGGACATACAACGGTTTCAAAAATATATAGATAGGAAAGATAAGACTAACGTCAGCCTGAAGTAGGTCATACATATTTTTTTTTAAATAGGTTGGAAGTAGGGGGTCTTTGGAGCTGAAGTTGATTTATTTATTGTCCTGGACCCCCTGCCTCCTGGGATATTTACCTTCGTAGGTTCTGCTGGTATGTGTCTGCTATTTAAATGTCCCAGTTGTGGCTTCCTATTGGCCCACGTGACCGGGACATTTAAGAGATACTGCACACATACACAGGTAAGTATTTCAGGAAGTGTTGCGTTGATTTCAGCTCTGGAGACTCCTGCTTCAAACCTATAGTTAAAAAAATCATGTGGGCAGATTTAAGCCGCCATTATGGATTTGACATTTGGGTCATATCCGCAGATATCTCCGGGCCAAAGGAACTACAGTAGCTGATCCAAGGCAGATTTTAATTCGCCAACAAAGATCTCCAATCTCTAATATTTACTGGGCCTGCAATGTTTCACCAGTGATGGTTCTTTATTTTCATTGAGGTTAGTTGCCCCCTGATCTGGTCATAAACATCTACAATCTTCTCCACCAGCACTATGTTTTCTTCAACTGAGAATTTAACATTGTGTATTCTCTGTCTCTCTTGATATAGACCACTGTCTCTATGGGCTTGGTGCTGAGACCTTGACTTTTGATGCAGCGGGAGGGGGTGAAAGGCAGGAGGGGAGGAGGGGGTGAAAGGCAGGAGGGGGGAGAGGGTGAAAGGCAGGAGGGGGGGAGGAGGTGAAAGGAAGGAGAGGGGGGAGGGGTGAAAGGCAGGAGGGGGGAGGGGGTGAAAGGCAGAAGGGGGGGAGAGGGGGTGAAAGGCAGGAGGGGGAGGGGGTGAAAGGCAGGAGGGGGGGAGGGGGTGAAAGGCAGGAGGGGGGGAGGGGGTGAAAGGCAGGAGGGGGGGGAGGGGGTGAAAGGCAGGAGGGGGGGGAGGGGGTGAAAGGCAGGAGGGGGAGGGGGTGAAAGACAGGAGGGGGGGTGAAAGGCAGGATGGGGGAAGGGGGTGAAAGGCAGGAGGGGGGAGGGTGTGAAAGGCAGGAGGGGGGGAGGGGGTGAAAGGCAGGAGGGGGGGAGGGGGTGAAAGACAGGAGGGGGGGTGAAAGGCATGAGGGGGGAAGGGGGTGAAAGGCAAGAGGGGGGGGAGGGGGTGAAAGGCAAGAGGGGGGGAGGGGGTGAAAGGCAGGAGGGGGGGGAGGGGGTGAAAGGCAGGAGGGGGGGGAGGGGGTGAAAGGCAGGAGGGGGGGAGGAGGTGAAAGGCAGGAGGGGGGAGAGGGGGTGAAAGGCAGGAGGGGGGGAGGGGGTGAAAGGCAGGAGGGGGGAGGGGTGAAAGGCAGGAGGGGGGGAGGGGGTGAAAGGCAGGAGGGGGGGAGGGGGTTAAAGGCAGGAGAGGGGGGGGGTGAAAGGCAGGAGGGTGGGGAGGGGGTGAAAGGCAGGAGGGGGGGAGGAGGTGAATGGCAGGAGGGTGGGGAGGGGGTGAAAGGCAGGAGGGGGGAGGTGAAATGCAGGAGGGGGGACAGGGTGAAAGGCAGGAGAGGGGGGTGAAAGGCAGGAGGGTGGGGAGGGGGTGAAAGGCAGGAGGGGGGAGGGGCTGAAAGGCAGGAGGGGGGGAGGGGGTGAAAGGCAGGAGGGAAGGGAGGGGGTGAAAGGCAGGAGGGGGGAGAGGGGGTGAAAGGCAGGAGGGGGGAGGGGGTGAAAGGCAGGAGGGGGGGAGGAGGTGAAAGGCAGGAGTGTGGGGAGGGGGTGAAAGGCAGGAGGGGGGAGGTGAAAGGCAGGAGGGGGTATGGGGTGAAAGGCAGGAGGGGGGAGGGGGTGAAAGGCAGGAGGGGGGAGGGGGTGAAAGGCAGGAGGGGGTGAAAGGCAGGAGGGGGGAAGGGGTGAAAGGCAGGAGGGGGGAGGAGGTGAAAGGCAGGAGGGGGGGGCGGGGTAAAAGGCAGGAGGGTGGGGAGGGGGTGAAAGGCAGGAGGGGGGAGGAGGTGAAAGGCAGGAGTGTGGGGAGGAGGTGAAAGGCAGGAGTGTGGGGAGGGGGTGAAAGGCAGGAGGGGGGAGGTGAAAGGCAGGAGGGGGGATGGGGTGAAAGGCAGGAGAGGGGGGGTGAAAGGCAGGAGGGTGGGGAGGGGGTGAAAGGCAGGAGGGGGGGGAGGGGCTGAAAGGCAGGAGGGGGGAGGGGGTGAAAGGCAGGAGGGAGGGGGTGAAAGGCAGGAGGGGGAGGAGGGGTGAAAGGCAGGAGGGAGGGGGTGAAAGGCAGGAGGGGGAGGAGGGGTGAAAGGCAGGAGGGGGAGGGGGTGAAAGACAGGAGGGGGGGTGAAAGGCATGATGGGGGAAGGGGGTGAAAGGCAGGAGGGGGAGGGGGTGAAAGGCAGGAGGGGGGGAGGGGGTGAAAGGCAGGAGGGGGGGAGGGGGTGAAAGGCAGGAGGGGGGGAGGGGGTGAAAGACAGGAGGGGGGGTGAAAGGCATGAGGGGGGAAGGGGGTGAAAGGCAAGAGGGGGGGGAGGGGGTGAAAGGCAGGAGGGGGGGGAGGGGGTGAAAGGCAGGAGGGGGGGGAGGGGGTGAAAGGCAGGAGGGGGGGAGGAGGTGAAAGGCAGGAGGGGGGAGAGGGGGTGAAAGGCAGGAGGGGGGGAGGGGGTGAAAGGCAGGAGGGGGGGAGGGGTGAAAGGCAGGAGGGGGGGGAGGGGGTGAAAGGCAGGAGGGGGGGAGGGGGTTAAAGGCAGGAGAGGGGGGGGGTGAAAGGCAGGAGGGTGGGGAGGGGGTGAAAGGCAGGAGGGGGGGAGGAGGTGAATGGCAGGAGGGTGGGGAGGGGGTGAAAGGCAGGAGGGGGGAGGTGAAATGCAGGAGGGGGGACAGGGTGAAAGGCAGGAGAGGGGGGTGAAAGGCAGGAGGGTGGGGAGGGGGTTAAAGGAAGGAGGGGGGAGGGGGTGAAAGGCAGGAGGGGGGAGGGGCTGAAAGGCAGGAGGGAAGGGAGGGGGTGAAAGGCAGGAGGGAGGGGAGGGGGTGAAAGGCAGGAGGGGGGGAGGGGGTGAAAGGCAGGAGGGGGGAGGGGGTGAAAGACAGGAGGGGGGTGAAAGGCAGGAGGGGGGAAGGGGGTGAAAGGCAGGAGGGGGGGAGGGGGTGAAAGGCAGGAGGGGGGGAGGGGGTGAAAGGCAGGAGGGGGGGAGGGGGTGAAAGGCAGGAGGGGGGGAGGGGGTGAAAGGCAGGAGGGGGGAGGGGGTGAAAGGCAGGAGGGGGTGAAAGGCAGGAGGGGGGAGGGGGTGAAAGGCAGGAGGGGGGGAGGGGGTGAAAGGCAGGAGGGGGGGAGGGGGTGAAAGGCAGGAGGGGGGGAGGGGGTGAAAGGCAGGAGGGGGGGGAGGGGGTGAAAGGCAGGAGGGGGGATGGGGTGAAAGGCAGAAGGGGGGAGAGGGGGTGAAAGGCAGAAGGGGGGGAGAGGGGGTGAAAGGCAGGAGGGGGGGGAGGGGTGAAAGGCAGGAGGGGGGGGAGGGGTGAAAGGCAGGAGGGGGGGGAGGGGGTGAAAGGCAGGAGGGGGGGAGGGGGTGAAAGGCAGGAGGGGGGGAGGGGGTGAAAGGCAGGAGGGGGGGAAAGGCAGGAGGGGGGTAGGGGGTGAAAGGCAGGAGGGGGGTAGGGGGTGAAAGGCAGGAGGGGGGAAGGGGGTGAAAGGCAGGAGGGGGGGAGGGGGTGAAAGGCAGGAGGGGGGAAGGGGGTGAAAGGCAGGAGGGGGGGAGGGGGTGAAAGGCAGGAGGGGGGGTGAAAGGCAGGATGGGGGAAGGGGGTGAAAGGCAGGAGGGGGGAGGGGGTGAAAGGCAGGAGGGGGGGAGGGGGTGAAAGGCAGGAGGGGGGGAGGGGGTGAAAGACAGGAGGGGGGGTGAAAGGCATGAGGGGGGAAGGGGGTGAAAGGCAAGAGGGGGGGGAGGGGGTGAAAGGCAAGAGGGGGGGGAGGGGGTGAAAGGCAAGAGGGGGGGGAGGGGGTGAAAGGCAAGAGGGGGGGAGGGGGTGAAAGGCAGGAGGGGGGGGAGGGGGTGAAAGGCAGGAGGGTGGGGAGGGGGTGAAAGGCAGGAGGGGGGAGGTGAAATGCAGGAGGGGGTACAGGGTGAAAGGCAGGAGAGGGGGGTGAAAGGCAGGAGGGTGGGGAGGGGGTGAAAGGCAGGAGGGGGGAGGGGCTGAAAGGCAGGAGGGGGGGAGGGGGTGAAAGGCAGGAGGGAAGGGAGGGGGTGAAAGGCAGGAGGGGGGAGAGGGGGTGAAAGGCAGGAGGGGGGGAGGGGGTGAAAGGCAGGAGGGGGGGAGGAGGTGAAAGGCAGGAGTGTGGGGAGGGGGTGAAAGGCAGGAGGGGGGAGGTGAAAGGCAGGAGGGGGGATGGGGTGAAAGGCAGGAGGGGGGAGGGGGTGAAAGGCAGGAGGGGGGAGGGGGTGAAAGGCAGGAGGGGGGAGGGGGTGAAAGGCAGGAGGGGGTGAAAGGCAGGAGGGGGGAAGGGGTGAAAGGCAGGAGGGGGGAGGAGGTGAAAGGCAGGAGGGGGGGACGGGGTAAAAGGCAGGAGGGTGGGGAGGGGGTGAAAGGCAGGAGGGGGGAGGAGGTGAAAGGCAGGAGTGTGGGGAGGAGGTGAAAGGCAGGAGTGTGGGGAGGTGGTGAAAGGCAGGAGGGGGGAGGTGAAAGGCAGGAGGGGGGATGGGGTGAAAGGCAGGAGAGGGGGGGTGAAAGGCAGGAGGGTGGGGAGGGGGTGAAAGGCAGGAGGGGGGGAGGGGCTGAAAGGCAGGAGGGGGGAGGGGGTGAAAGGCAGGAGGGAGGGGGTGAAAGGCAGGAGGGGGAGGAGGGGTGAAAGGCAGGAGGGGGAGGGGGTGAAAGACAGGAGGGGGGGTGAAAGGCAGGATGGGGGAAGGGGGTGAAAGGCAGGAGGGGGGAGGGGGTGAAAGGCAGGAGGGGGGAGGGGGTGAAAGGCAGGAGGGGGGGAGGGGGTGAAAGGCAGGAGGGGGGAGGGGGTGAAAGACAGGAGGGGGGGTGAAAGGCATGAAGGGGGAAGGGGGTGAAAGGCAAGAGGGGGGGAGGGGGTGAAAGGCAAGAGGGGGGGGAGGGGGTGAAAGGCAGGAGGGGGGAAGGGGGTGAAAGGCAGGAGGGGGTGAAAGGCAGGAGGGGGGGAAGTGGGTGAAAGGCAGGGTAGGGGGTGAAAGGCAGGAGGAGGGAAGGGGTGAAGGGTAGGGCCCAGGGGGAGGGGGATGGCCCAGGGGGGGTAGGGCCTGGGGGGGGGTAGGGCCCAGGGATGGGAGATCCCTCCCCCTCCCCCCCCCTCCCCCTGCGGTTCCTCACCTCGCATAAGGCCGCGCTTCTCCTTGGGCTGCCCCTGGGGCTCTCCTCCCTCCTGGCCTCTCCCGGCTACCGGTCTGACGCAAAGGAGCTAGGCCACGGCCCACCGCCTCCCGGGCAGGCTTCTTCCTCCTCCTCCGTGTTGTAAGAGGCGGGGACGAAGCTGCCACTCATGGGCCACGTTGAAAGCAAAGTCCTCGGGCAGCTTGGGCGGCCGGTGCTTGCGGCGGAAGTGCACGCATGTCACCCCCCGGCCACGCATCACCCTCCCCTCTGTCTGCAGGGGGGAGCCGGTGAAGGGAGAGACGGAGAGAGCCGGAGGAGTGCTCTCGGTAATGGGGAGCTGAAGGAGCGCTCTCGGTAATGGGGATCCGGAGGAGCGATCTCGGTAATGGGGAGCTAGAGGAGCGCTCTCAGGGATGGGGATCGGCCTGGGTGGGGGGGAGAGAGTGGGGAAGCGCCGGGGAAGGGAGAGCGCGACGGACAGAGCCGGAGGAGCGCTCTCGGGGATGGGGAGCGGCCTGGGGGGGGATTGATTGGGGGGGGGGATTGGTTGGGGGGGGGGAGCTGGAGAGAGCTTGCTCTGGGGGTGGAGGGGGAATTTGGAGAGCGGGCTTAAAGGCGTGCAGTGTGTGTGAGGCTGCAGGGAGATGAGCATTGTGTGATGGTATCCAGCAGGCCAGGCCGCGGGGTGAGTGGCCTGGTGGTTGTGCTTGTGTCTTCCCCCCCCTCCAGGTGTGGGCAGATGAGTGTGGCAGTTGAGCCAATGAGAGGCGTGCAGGGGCGGGTCCAAGCCACGGACCAATCTGATTTGCCAGAGGGTGAGTGGCAGACCAACTGACCAATCAGATTGGCCTTTGGGACAGGACATACAACGGTTTCAAAAATATATAGATAGGAAAGATAAGACTAACGTCAGCCTGAAGTAGGTCATACATATTTTTTTTTAAATAGGTTGGAAGTAGGGGGTCTTTGGAGCTGAAGTTGATTTATTTATTGTCCTGGACCCCCTGCCTCCTGGGATATTTACCTTCGTAGGTTCTGCTGGTATGTGTCTGCTATTTAAATGTCCCAGTTGTGGCTTCCTATTGGCCCACGTGACCGGGACATTTAAGAGATACTGCACACATACACAGGTAAGTATTTCAGGAAGTGTTGCGTTGATTTCAGCGCTGGAGACTCCTGCTTCAAACCTATAGTTAAAAAAATCATGTGGGCAGATTTAAGCCGCCATTATGGATTTGACATTTGGGTCATATCCGCAGATATCTCCGGGCCAAAGGAACTACAGTAGCTGATCCAAGGCAGATTTTAATTCGCCAACAAAGATCTCCAATCTCTAATATTTACTGGGCCTGCAATGTTTCACCAGTGATGGTTCTTTATTTTCATTGAGGTTAGTTGCCCCCTGATCTGGTCATAAACATCTACAATCTTCTCCACCAGCACTATGTTTTCTTCAACTGAGAATTTAACATTGTGTATTCTCTGTCTCTCTTGATATAGACCACTGTCTCTATGGGCTTGGTGCTGAGACCTTGACTTTTGATGCAGCGGGGGGGGTATTTTTCTTATGAAGTGTTTCCCAGTCAGGGTTACCTATGTTCTCACTTCTAGAAACTTCTCGTATTTCACTACTTTCAAAAACCAGGGCATAAATTAGCTATAACTGATATTCCAAGAATTAACATTTACATCTGGTACTGCTGTTCTATATACATTGTAGGAATTGTACACAGCCATCTGTGCCATATAAATGGCAAGTTTTTTTTATACCACGCCAAAAAATTTCTAGTGAAGTTTTAACGCTGCAACATCTTGTCTGTTTTGTCCACACCACCCATATGCATGTTATAATCGTGTTGGCAATGCATACTGGTATAGCAAGGGTGGATTCATCATTATCTATGTTTAAGTATCTCTTTGATTGACTGCCTGTATGTTTTTCACAAGTTTTCTATTGCCATACAGTTACATGTGAGAGACCCGTGCCATGTGATCACTGTGATTTGACCCAGGAACCCTCTTATGTGACATGACAAGCCAAGGGAGGCAATAGAGGGTTCCTGGGCCATCTGATCTCTGCTGTGGCCAAACAGTGGTCAGATGACATATGTACCTCCTCTTCTGTGACATGTCAAATCAAGGTAGGTAGTAGGAAGGATCTGTGATTGGTCATAGCAGCTGTCAGATTGCACAGGAGCTCTTTCATTGCCTACTTTGGAGTATGTGGGGTGTGTGTACTAACAATATTTTGCATTCCCGCAGGGAACCACATGATTGCAGGAGCATGCAGGGTGAAAAACATGTTACCTTTACTTACTAGAGCATTTCCTTACGCTCCTCATCTGTACCTTTATTTACTGAATGTTAATGCAAAAATTGATGCCACGCAGAAAGCCGTATAATCAGTGGGTAAGTACGATTACGACATCAGGATAAACGCAAAAACACATTAGTAGAATTTGCAGAATGTGAAAAAGTCTATATTATGAATTCACTCTTCATGAATAGAAAATGAACATGGAGTGGACCCAATGGAATCAAGAATAAAATTGACTACAGTATATCCTTGCTAACAAGAAACACACGATTGAAGACTTTTATCGTTTTTACAGAAGCAGTCCCATCCCTAGGTTAAGCCCCACCCATAGGCAAGCACTAATAAGGACCCCCCCCAAAAAAATTGCACCCCCCCAAAATCCCACCACCTTCCCCCCCATTTTAACTGTTTTCCCCTAGGTAGGAAGCAGGGGGTCTCCGAAGCAGGAGGTCTCTGAAACACGGGGTCTCCAGAGCTGAACCACATTCATTTTGGCTCCGGGCACCCCCTGATTCCTGAGATACTTACGTCCTTAGGGGGTGCCAGTATCTCCTAATTTTCTTTAGCTGTCTCATCATATGGCCTAATAGGAAGCAGTGACATCATAGATGGCTTCCTATTGGTCCATGTGACCGGGGGCTTTAAACCTGAGCAGGAGATAATGGCACCCACTAAGGAAGTATTTCAGGAAGCAGGGGTTTCCTAGAGCCAAAATTAATGCGGTTCAGCTCCGGAGACCCCCTGTTTCAAACTCACTGCTATAAAAAATGAAAAAAGAAAAGCGGCAGTGCTGTTCCAGATTCCCTCTTGCCGCCCCTTCAGGCCCCGTTCACACTGCGTACTTCGCGACGTGCGTGCGCTCACGTGCACGCGTTCGTCACCAACCCCTGGCGGCTAATGGTAGTGTTCAATCTTGATTGGCTGCAAAGCACGGCGTCCACACTGCTGCAGTCGTGGGAGCCTTTTGAAAGTGTGATTCCTGGCTGCAGCAGCGTGACGTCAGTTTCAGCAGCCAATCAATGCATAGGCTGCTGAAAGTGAGCAGAGACTCGGCAGCTCCCTGCTCCAGCCACACACACACACGCTTTTCTTTTTATGTTTTATGTTTACACAGACCCCCACCCGCTCTCCGCTCCCCGGCCCCCACTCTCCAGTCCCCGCTCTCCGCAGTATAATAATAAAAAGGGACGGGGGACAACGGGGGAATGGGGGACGGCACCCGCAACTGTCTGCCAAAAAAACTCCCCCCGCCCTTTCCCCCATCATTCCGTCTGCTGGGGATGATCACACATCGCCCAGCAGACGGAGGCGCACATGCGCGGACTCGCGCACACAGCGTCGCAAAGTGCACTGTGTGAACGTGGCCTTAGACATGCTGTTTCCCTAGGCGGTGCTTTACCTAAGGTATTCCTAGGGACGGGCATGGGAAGTAATCAGTGCTGCAAAGGACCTCTTATTGTAACGATAGAAAGAGAAAACAATTAAAATCAAAAGCCTCAAGAATGACAGTAAAGAATTCTAATTAGTGCAGTACAACTGAATCAGCTTGCTTGATTGAGATGCATGATGATACTTTGACAAATAATTGTGAAAACCTATGAAGATTACAGTTGAAAGCAAAGAGAAAACTCGATGAATTAACAACAACAAACCAGCATAAGAAAATAGTAGATGAGATGAAGCAGCCACTGGGGAAACAACAAGAAATAAAGCAATCCCAAGATGTAAGAACAAAAATGTACCGAGCTGTACGAGACCATCTGTAAAGTATAAAACTGAAGATGTATGAAAATGTAAGACTATCTACGTTAACAAAAGTTTAAAGAAGAGGAAGCAGTAACTTACTGTATGATTAAGAAAAAGTAAATCATCACACTCAAACAAGATGATGGATGAACAATAAAAAAATAAAAGTATGAGGTATCATAGAGTTGAGAACTTGTACAAGAAATTGTACAATAACACAGATAACACAAGGCGTAATCATGCAGATGAAGGAGGAGAAGAAACCACCACTGATAAACCATGCATCCTTCAAGTAAAAAGTAGCAAAGGCAATACAAATCCATGAAGACTGGAAAGGCCCCAGGGGGAAGGTGAATAAATCTTGGCGGAAACTAGAGCAGTAGAGAAAATCCTTGCAAAGCTCTTTACTTGTTTGATGGAGAACAGGAAAATTCCCAAACAGTGGAGCATAATTCATTAGTTCATACATATGAATGGAGACAAGATATCAGGAACTAAAGACCAATCAGTTCTAATCTTGTCTAATCACAAGATTTGGAAGAAGATACTCGCTAATTGGCAGAAACTGACCTGGGTCTTTGCCCAGTTTAAGAGAACAAGCAGGATTATGCAGGGGACACAACATAATAGATCATACAGTAGTTATACAAAAAGTGAATAAATATGATTTACCACTCAGCTTAGGATTCATAGATTACGAGAAAGCGTTCGATTCTTTCTGTACCTCATCCGTTTAAAATGCATTCAGAAGACAAAATAATAAAGGAGTGTACGTTGATTTTATAAGGAGCATTGACTAGAATGTCACATTAACTATTAGATTTAACAAAGATACAAGCAAGGTACGGGTCAGCAAGGGTGTGTGACAAGGGGATCTTGTTGTATGTCACCAAAGCTTGACACGTGAAGAATTGTTCACGATATTGAATTGGAAAGAGAAAATAATCAAAATCAATGGTGAATAAGTCAGTAACTTACAATTTGCAAACAGGATTGTTATTTTTGGTGTTAACTTTAGGCTCAGGTCTGGCTGACCAGAATGCAGAACCAGATGGTGTGTATGTGGATGATCATCAGTAGGAAGGTCTGGGCCATTATTTATTTCTTAACGTGGGCCATTGCCTGTTTGCTCCACAGCTTATTATTATCTGTATGATACAGTATGTTGGAAGTTTGTCAGGGTGGGTGACTTCCAAGAGATTAGTATAGATGGCAATTCACTGGGTCACAATAGCATGCAAAGAAATGTGACGTTGGCCTCAGTTGCAACATAGGGTCTAACATAGCAACGGCAATAACTCCAGGCAATGCTGCTACTGTTTTCTGTAGGACACGTGCAATTCTTCAGAATAAACTTCTTGGCTGGGTAGCCATACCTTTTTGGTCATTCAAGTATTCAGTAAACAACCAAGCCATGTGCTATTAGACTAGAATAGGAGCTAAAACACAGATGCTTTCCATCTATAGCCCCCATTTGCATTAAATGAAAACAGATGTAACATGGACGGTCACATATTTGAACACGGCATCTGAATTGTGGTAGGATAGTTAAGCCAAGATCAAGGCAGGCGGAAGTGATGCCCATAAAAAAATATGTTTATATATTTTGAATCAAGGAAAACACTTTCTAGCAAGAAAAACAAGAGATGTTTGTGTTGGAAAAAAAAAAACAATTTGATCATTACAACAATGCATAGGAAACACCATCCTTTATATGCAATAACGCAATGGAATGTTCACAAAGAAGTCTACTGCTCTCCATGGAATACTCTGGGAAGCTAGTTTCATACAGAATCTAATATCTCAGACATATACTAAACATCTGAAAAAAGAGAATCGTGTAATATTGGGACATAGCAGACTGTTTTTTAATAGCATGATATGCTGGCATCTTTTGTATATATTCTAGCCTATATTCTTCTAAATCTGATTTTTTTTTTTTTTTTATCACTTTGTTTTTTGAACAGCAAGCTGCTTGCCAAAACTGTCAGGTTCCGTTTCTGGCTGTTCATTTGATACCTAACACTTTAAAATGAAAAGTGATACGTGACTTCAACTTTTTTTTTTTTTTTTTTTACAAAGGCATCTACAATAGGTGTCTGTTGCGCTTGACATAATGCGTCTGACATTTTTTCTTACAGAATGTATTAAAAAAAAAAAAAAAGAAGATTGCAGCGTCTGGAATTTAATATTTTTGTAGTGTGAGGTATTTTCATGTCTTAATTTATAACCACTCTTACTATTAACATTCATGAGCTCAATTTTCATGTATTCATTTGTAAAGAATGATTTCTTTTTCAAACTATCTTGCGTGCTAACTTGCTATCCCTATTAGATCAGTCCAATGTGCCGTATATAGTGTGGCAACACATCTATATCACAAACAGTAGAAGTTTTAAGATATTTTATTACCTGTAAATATATTAAAGATTGTATCCCTCATGGAGTCCCAATTTATTATATATATTTTCTTACAATATGACTTTCCTTTATTTTCATCTTAGATCACAGGTGAAGTTGAAAAATTTTATATAAGAGAAACTCAACCTAGGTTAAATAATAGATACAGTAGCTTCTGATTCTAAATCAGCAGACACACCAAGCACATAACAATTGTCTCTATAGCAATCAGTGTCATTTAAACTTAACTTTTAATAGCACATAACACTAACTACTGTATATAAAAACTGAACACTGCATCTATCTCTAGATATTATTATTATTATTATAAATTTACAGTATGTTAATCAATGTAAGTGAACCCTAACTTTATCACATTACACTGGCGACACACTTTATTCGAGCTCGGCTAGTCCCACGAATTCGGGTATACCCGGGTGTATTGAGGTTTGTGACTGTTTTCTGCCCGAGTGCATTGAGGTATTTTCTAGGCAGGGATTGAAGCATTTTATTCCCACTGGCTGCAATACTGCACAGTATATATCTATATACTGCATTACAATTCATGAATTTATGCCATCTGGTAGACACGCGAAGCATTGCAGCCTATTAAATCCTAATCATTATCATTTAACAGATCAGCCGCCCGTCAGCCAGGCATGAACCCAGGCTGGGAAGGCAAACACAACGGGGCTTGTCAGAGGTGAGGAGCGGCGCATTCCAGGTATCTGCCAGGTACAAACTGGGCATTTGCTCGAATAAAGTGTGTCGGTGCAGTATATATATAGTGCCCCTTCAAGAAACAAATACTGTAGTCCTTCCCCCAAAACACACGCACAGTTCCCCCCAAGAATCATACAGACAGCTTCCCCCAAGAAAACACACAGCTCTCCCGCAGAAAGCACATATCTTCTAAGATACACACACTGCTCCCCCAAAGACACACACCTTCCCCCCAAGAAAATACATACCTCTCCCCCAGAAAACACACAGCTTCCCCCAAGACACACACAGCTCACCCCAAGACACACACATTTTACCTTAAGGAGGCCTGGAAAGGCCTCAGGTCCCTCGCTGCTCCCGTGGGCAGATACGGATGTCCGTACCGACATCCGGTGGCGGAAGTGGAAGCCGGGCCTCAGTTGGGGACTAAAATATGTCATATGTTCCAGTTTCTAAATTGTCACTCCAAGAGGTTTGGTGCAACAATTTAATACCGGTACAAATTAGACGTTTTACTCACCTTTCGGGACAACCACTTCAAAACTGGTACTGTCCCAGTCAAACCAGCACATATGGTAGACTTATATATAAATATATATACATATAGCATAGGGATGTTTGTTGTTTTTATATAGTTACTGTACAGTAGATTTATTATGTGATATTAAACGTTGTTTTACCTCCATTGATTTCTATAGATTTTGTCATGGTCATATTTGCTTAGAAAATTGTAAAATTCACTTGTGATTCTCTAGTTTGGAGACATATTGAAGGTAAACACCTAACTGCCTCTAATGGCAGTAGTGTGCATTACAAATTGCATGACATGTCAGGTTACAATTCTGGTGGTGGGCTCAGCCTAGAAATGACTACCCTCTGCCTGATTGAATCCAACTCCTTCTCCAGCTCTTTCCCTTGCACATGCTATCACTAATAAGACCGTAACCCACTAACAAAGATGAGCAAGTAGAAAGAACCATGTCTGGTAAGCTGTGCTACAAGGTATGTTGTCTTCTGAACATTGAGTCTTTAAGCGAACAAACAATTTATACTGAATGTACCCAGTTAGTCTTTCATCCTAAATTTGAAAAACATATTTGAAATCATTAAACAAGCACTAGAAATGTCAGAGAAAGAGTTACATGATTGAATCGCTTTCATTTTACTGCACCTTTAAGATATAATTGGTGTTTGGCTATAATGTAGCCATAGGTCAACCAATTTACGTGAACCATCTTTGCTTCTTTATCTCTGACTCCATTCTATTCTGAGAAACTGCTCTCCTGTTGCAGGACTATCTTAAAGGAAGGAGCCTCACCAAACTGTTTTGTAAGTGCAGTATTAATAACAAACAGTGAAGACACAGACAGTGCAAAATTATAACAACATATGTAGCCCCCCAGCTAGGGACAGCTAGGATTTAAGGGGTGAAAGACCCTAGAGGACTAACTGTGTGGGGTTGCACAGAGTTACTTCTTGCCCTATCATCTGATAAAGGATGACTTGCAGAAAGGATAGCCACTCCGCAGCAGGTCTCGTGACCAGTGATGTCACCATAGGGAGATGGGAGGATATATATATATATATATACAGATGTAGCAGGATTTACTGTTCTTGTGGCCACTAAAAAAAAATTTTTTAAACTGGGGCCCGACCGCAGCCCCTTCGCAGGCACAAGGAGAGCAAGTTTTGCGGCCTGGAAGGATTAATGCTGCGGGGTTCATGCTTTTGAATGGGACCCTGCAGCATTAATCCGTCACTTCAATGAACCATCTGCAGGGAGAAAATACTGATACTCACCTTTCAGATGAGTAGCGCAGCCATCTCTCCATCTCTCCATCTCTCCCTCTGGATCAGTGTCCCTGCAGCGCCGAAGGTAAGAGATGGAGGGCTGTATAGTAATTCCTTCTGGCTGGATAACGTAGATGCCCTTATACAGTATGGAACTCTACATAATGAGGAGGAGGCTGTATGGCCATATTTGGTCATCTACGTCATCAAGGGGGTTGGACAGTGTTACGTGTCCTATCCAGTACCCTTGATGATGTAGATCAGGGGTGCACAAACTTCTGTTGCTGCGCACCCCTCCCTCAACTCCCCTGGTGCTATAGCCCCCTTATCTTCCTGTCGGCGTTAAATGACGCCATGGGGTCATGTGACATCATGTCAAATGACCCCGTGGCATCATTTGACGCTGCATTGCCATGTCAATGCATTATCTGAAGCCGGATGAACATCAGTAAGTTCAGTTGCAGAGGCCTCACACGATCCCCCGGCATTTAATTTAAATGCCTTGGGGAAGAGCGCTGGACCTTTGCAACCACCGAGCCCCCCCAAAAAATCCTGCGGCCCCCCTGGGGGCACCACACCCCAGTTTTCACACCCCTGATGCAGATGCCCACATATGGCCATATACTGTAGCTCTCCCTCATGATGTAGAAACCCATATAAGGTCATCTACATCATCCAGATAGAATGAAGTAAAGACCTGCATCTATCTCCAGCCCTGTGGGGACATGTATTCAGATGGAGATACAGCTGCAGAAGTCTGCAAAGCTCATCTGAAAAGTGAGGATAGGTATTTTCTCCCTGCAGATGTCCCAAAGGATTAATTCTGTGGGTTCCCATTCAGACGCCTGAAACCCCACAGAGTTAATCCTCCTGGGCTGAGGACAGTAAGTCTTGTTACATCTGTACAGCTCCCCCCAATGTTCTAGAATCTGGTTAATTGTGAGTAGCAGTTGAAGGGGGCCTCAACGCAAGTTATGTACATATGTTTAAGTGTATAGTTATGTGCAGTAAGTATGTCCTGTCACCTTTATTGTTTTCAGTTAGGGAACGTGCCCTTTTTCAGATAAAGCCCATTGTAATGAACAGAGATTGTTCTCTGACCAGAAGAGGAGCATGCAAGTGAAGCCCTGATCGAATAGGTAAGAAAGAGATATGCGGTGCATAGAGTGACGAATACAGATACTGATCCCTGAAGATAGTGTTCTCTCACCGACAAGTTCTTACTAAACTCCAGACCTGTTAAGTGTAACACATGTCGTCGCCCCCCCCCTCCCCCTCTCCTTGGAGATTTCACTGCTACACGGTGTGATGTCGTGCATACCTGCTGGCTCACAGTAGATCTGAGTCTCCCGCGTTGTTGTAGGGAAGAACAGTACAGGCTTCTGGGGTTGTAACTGATTCGTTCTCATGGTGACAGCGCCTCCATCTCTTGCAGGCCCCAGGGATGTGGGGACAATCCCTACAAGAGAACTTCTTTGCCCTCCCCCTGATGAATTATAGTCTCGGGCAGGAAGGTATATTTGAACAGGAACACACTTTATTCTTATACACTGCAGATGGTCAGCATACACAGCTCACACAGTGGTTACAGCAGTTCTTGGGGCTTCACCCTCAGTATGTACCCTGGACCTCCACTGCGGCTACAGGGCCCCCACAGCAGTCCTTGCTCTTCCCTGACTCCCTATTAGAGCCAGGGGTATGGTCTCACTCCTAACTTCCCAAGGGGAGAAGGCAGTAAGTGCACAGCCAATCCGCACTTCTGGGTGAGAACCTGTCTCTCTCAGGGGTAGGGATAACAACAGAGTAAATTTAGCAATGCAGCCCATTAAGTACAAGAAAAGCAGGAAGCAGGTCTGAGTCCCTGATTGGACACACACAGGCCTAGTTTCACCGCCTCCCCTGTGACTCACTCAAGTTGCTGGGGGTGGGGAAAACCCATGATTACTCCTGGCAGGCCTGTTCTTACCAGGACTTACTGCCAGGAGAAGGGCAGACTGGTAGCCAAGGAAACCAGTCCTGGCTACATAAGTGTTTAACAGTGTTGATCAATGAGATCAGAAAAGTATCCCCACAGCACCCGGCACTCAATGCTATATATAATTACTCTAGACACCAGTAGTCAGTAGGCACAATTACCCATTTCAACAAAAGTATAGGGGGTTAGTAACCCTTGTACCGAAAAGTCCAGTGAAAATAACAAAGTTTTATTTGTCTAAATACTTATTAAAAACACACATATATACATCATTCAAAAACTATTAAAATACCCCTTCAGAGGGGGCTTTTAGGGTTAATGGTAGTTCAGTAGACTATCTAACATTGATAGGAACTCCAATAGCCTTCTTGCATATATTATGACAGATCAGTGGTTTTTGTCAGGCTGCATTTCATAGAGATTTAGGCAACATGTCCCCCTTTAAATAGGTGAATTCAGGTATGCTGGTGTAACTATCATACATGTATTACTTGCTAACTACACATCCCTATATTGGTGCTATGTTCTCTATCAGAGTATACAGGCAGGTAGGCAAGAGGGTGACAGAGTAGCTGAAAATACAGCTTATCAATATTCCCTGTGCGAATGTAGCAACAAAGTAGCATGTGTTGCAATAGACTTAGAGAAAACACTAGGGTTAGGGAGTGATCACAGAACCACACCAATTGAAACAAAATAATGAGTGAATAAATGGTAATCCAAAAAGTGGGAGCAAACTGTGAACTGAAGAGTGAATCAGAAATAGGGGGGAAGGAAAACACAAAATGGATGTGTCTCCTAAAAGAATTCACTATACTGCACTCCTACTTGATTTAAAATGTAACTTTTAATATATTTACATAAAACATATGTTACCAAAACGTTGTGTATTGTGCATTAAGAATAAATTAAATTGACAATACCTAGCGTCCTTGTCAGTGAATGTGCGTTGGAATGGTCTCAAACAACAAATTGTAGTAGAGATTACAGGACACAGGACGCTAATAGTCAGGGTATAAACCCCTCTGGGGCACCTATGAGATCAGGTACATGTGTAATTATAAATATAACTTACAAACTCAGTGACTGATTGTGTCGTGAAAATACAGCAGTCCTGCTTAGACTTTTAAACCACAGAGCACTTAGGGATGTCAGTTAGAAGTGTATTACCATCCAATGTATATGAAAGTGCTACTGATAGTATGGTGATGGAGGGTAAATGATTCACAGCATAGTGAAGCAATTGTTCACAGCATTTTGATCAGTGAATCATTCTACAGCACACTCCAAATAATCATATCATATAAAGAGCAGGAATGCTTGCGCACTGAGTGTTAGTGAAAGTACCCAATTCAGATCTACATAGATAGAGCCAGGAGACTACAGAGCACTACATAAAAGCAGCTCCAAGTTAGCGTCCTGTGTCCTGTAATCTCTACGTCAATTTGTTGTTTGAGACCATTCCAACGCACATTCACTGACACGGACGCTAGGTATTGTCAATTTAATTTATTCTTAATGCACAATACACGACGTTTTGGTAACATATGTTTTATGTAAATATATTAAAAGTTACATTTTAAATCAAGTAGGAGTGCAGTATAGTGAATTCTTTTAGGAGACACATCCATTTTGTGTTTTCCTTCCCCCCTGTGTTGCAATAGTGTATTAAGTTATCTAACATGTATTCAGGGACAAAGAACAGGAGGCTACAATGCGTAATGAAGCCCCTAGGATGCTGCGTGATCGCAGCCAGCTTGCACAGAGTCTATGTCAGGACTAAGTGCATAATACAAGCCTGTCTTCTCCATGCAGCTAACCACTGAGTTGCGCCCCCTCTGATGACGTCAGCGAGTGATGCCTATTCCCGATGACCGTTTCACGTAAGGCTACGCTTCTTCAGGGGAGGAGGAGCCAAGGAAACCAGTCCTGGCTACATAAGTATAAGGGAGGAATGGCGTCCACAGTAAATGGATACTAATTTCAGAGAATAGAGTGTGTGTTGAAACCAGTGTCCACCAGATATATGGGCAATGAAGAAGTTATACAGGAGATTGACCATCTAACATTACTAAAGGACACAAGTATAAGTACCTCCCAAGGGTATGAGTGAGAGCTACCATCCTCTGTTCTTTTAAGAAATTAAAAAAAGAAAATCTAACAATACCGGCCTCTGCCTTATTACTAATGTGTCAGGAGATAAGCCTCTTTTGTACACGTTAGGAAGGAGAATGCCAGTGTGCCCTTTTTCATGGATGAAACCAAAATAGTTCAGAGTTGTGCTATTATCATCTGATACATTTTAAGCAACATATTTCCTATCAAAACACAAGCACCTGTTCCAACTTCTTGTGGTTTAAAATGCTCTAACATTCGTCACAACTACACTCCAGGAATCACTGTCCAGCCAACCTATAACCTAATACAATAATAAACCAGGAGTGACAGGGAGTTCTGCTTCTCTGTTCCTGCATGTTGGCACTACCTCTGGTCCAACTTCCCAGCTTGACCAAGGGTCTTCCATAGAAACAAAACCTCTAATACATTAAAGGTGTACAGCGGCGTGAAATCCCAAAACCTATATAATGGATTTCAGCCTTTCTCCCAAGGGAGGGTATTTGCACTGCCTTTCAAGTAAGGATTACTCTCTCATTCTTCTAAGAAAAACACGACTTCCCTCCCCCCTCCCCCTCCCCGTTATACCTCATCATTGGCTCCCCCTGGCCTAATAAAAGCTCATGCCTGGAATTTTAATGCAAAAGGTTTTCAATCCACCTTTTGAATGCTGGAGGGGCCTACTACATTTGTATTGTTGAGCATTGCTAATGTCTCCAACCCTGACAGGGTTAAGCTCACATTAAGCACTAAATGGGTTAAATCTATATTAAAAATGTACTCTTTGTATAAACCCATATATATATATATATATATATATATATATATATATATATATATATATATATATATATATATATATATATATATATATATATATACACATATATATATATATATATATATATATATATATATATATATATATATATATATATATATATATATATTAAAGAGAGGGGAATCCATTTCTCAACAGGTATCCAGTACGCTAGCATTCAAAAGACAGCCTGCCCTGACCAGATAATTCAGCTATAAAACAACAGATGTTCATAAGGTTCAGGAGATCACCTTATAATTTTACAATGACTGGCAGAGCACCTGCAAAGCAACTACAAAGAGGTTCCTGCTGACAACACTTCCTTCTTTTGAACATTGTACCTGTCTCTGCAAGATTCTTACGGCATCTTGGAAAGAGATTTTCCCAGCTTGACTTTATTAGTTTATATTCCCCACGGAGCCATATTTTACCCTTTCAAATTAAGCAGTTACCCTTTAAATTGGGAGCTGAGTGAGATGATGAAACGAATTTGCACCTGACAGTTTCATTTTGGGGGCTCTAAACTATGTCACAACCCATGAGGTATGCATAAACATGATCTGTGAAAGTTACTCCATCTCTGCCGTTAAAGGCAGATGAGTGACTTCCTCCATAAAATCTTCAAGTGGGCAAAGATCATTTAAAAACTCTACCTCATTTCCACTTTTTCTTGTAAAGTTTCTAGAAACAAAATATGCTTGCTGTTGTGTAAAGTATCAAACCAGTCACTCTGTCTACAAAAAAAATAAGTTTTTGTTAGTTTTTGTTAATTTAACACATTACAGTCTAGTACAATGCCTTTCAGCATGTCCAAAGAGTATATACTGTATATTAAAATAACCTTATTGTCTAAAATCATGCAAGTGAAAAACTATTTAAGTAATAGCATCAGAGAATTTCAAGTGAATTTCAAAAGGCATAGTGAAACATATATATATATATATATATATATATATATATATATATATATATATATATATATATATATATATATATATATGCAAATACAACTGTATGCTCATCTGCATGTCTTAGGCAGGTCTGCAACCCCACCTTTCACCATTATCACCCAGCATACAGCACTTCCACTGCAGCAAGGGATTCTGGGAAATGACATGCAAATGAGCACGCAGTGCCACTTTTTGCTTCAAAAACCAATTTTAACATGGTTCCCTATAGGCTTAAGCTTGCTGCATGGTCACAGCTTTGAGCACAACCAGGGTTAAGGTGCATACCCAGAAAACCACCCACAGACAGCTGTTTCGACCTTAATGGGTCTCATCAGTGTGGGGTTGATTAACTGGGTATGCAAAGAAGCTATGGGATAGGCTATACCATAATACTGAGTTAAGTTATGGTGAGTAAAAAAAGTGACAAAAACCCTCCACAGGAAAGCAAATATGCAAATACAACTGTATGCTCATCTGCATGTCTTAGGCAGGTCTGCAACCCCACCTTCCACCTTTATCACCCAGCATACAGCACTTCCACTGCAGCAAGGGATTCTGGGAAATGACATGCAAATGAGCACGCAGTGCCACTTTTTGCTTCAAAAAACATTTTTAACATGGTTCCCTACAGGCTTAAGCTTGCTGCATGGTCACAGCTTTGAGCACAGCCAGGGTTTTTGAAGCAAAAAGTGGCACTGCGTGCTCATTTGCATGTCATTTCCCAGAATCCCTTGCTGCAGTGGAAGTGCTGTATGCTGGGTGATGATGGGGAAAGGTGGGGTTGCAGACCTGCCTAAGACATGCAGATGAGCATACAGTTGTATTTGCATATTTGCTTTCCTGTGGAGGGTTTTTGTCACTTTTTTTACTCACCATAACTTAACTCAGTAATATATATATATATATATATATCATATGTAACACCGCTTTCCCACCCCAGCATGAGGGATAGAGTGTAAAGTGAAAAGGGAGTGTTGGTAACAGTCTCTATAGCTTTAAACAGTTTTGGGACCTGCTTAAAGGATGTACAGTAAGTACTCAGTGGCTCACCTGATGTTGTCAACAGGACAGGTTTTAGGATCCTCTCAGGGCAGCTGGACCCGTGCTGACTTGTGTGAGGAGTAGTGATGATTAAAGAGGGCACCAGAAACTTTTAACTTTGATTTATTAGAACAGCATCGTAGGCATACACAAACAGAACTGGGTTTCTAATACTTTGGGACTCTAGAGTCCAGTTTCCTCTTGCTACAGTATGAGATTTGTAGCACTCACTCTGCCCCAGAGCCTCTTGCCTGCCCAAGACAGATCAGGGAGTTACCCCTTAAACTCCTGGCAGTCCCCTCTAGGACTTTCCTCTTAAACCCTAAGATGGGGAACCAGTTTCTACTGTAGAGTAGGCTTACTGGATCACTGTTCCATAAGGGCCCCCTAACATGGGGAAACTTTGCCCTAGCACTGAAAACAATTAAAAGGGATTCTGCTGCTTGCCTTACAGGCCAGGATAGCCTTTAAACCTACCTGGAGTCCTCCTGGATGGTAAGGGGATCCTCCTGGTGTTAATTGGGGTCTAGCCACAAAATGGTGGATCCCCACCTTTTAAACCCAGAGGGTGTGAACAATATTCTACCCCAATATCTGGGCAGAATAAATGTTGCAACCTGTTCACACCATTACTATGTGACCATCAGCAATTTCTAGAATTAAATATGACTAACACTAACCTTTAAAAGTGCAACATATTAGGCGGCGATTATACAGCGCGCGATGGCGCTCGTGTGTGCCAACCACAAATTGCCTAATGCCTATGAAGCTGCTCCTAGTGCGTGTGCGCGCGCACAACGGTGCATGATGGCGTGACCGCGATTTGAAGAGATAACATTTTTTGTCTTTTCAAGCGCAGCCACGTGACGTGAGTGGTACAGCCAACGAGGGCAAACCAGCTTTGTGACGCAACTGCTACACCTCCGCCATGCCTCCCCAATCTCGTGCAGCCAAGTTCACAGATCACTGGGGCTGCAGGAGTGCGCGAGGCTATGTGCTCTGTCACGCGAGCGCACTCTGATTATAATCTAAGCCTTAGACACAACAGTGTGACTAACTCACATGTACTGAAGCTTGGTGAAGATTTAATCCCTACACTGCCTGCAGCTACCAAGGCTGACATGCAGGGATTTTCTGACTATAGCAAGGGTGCTATACATATTTAGAAGAATTTTGGTGTTTTTAATCAAATTGAGTGTGCAGCCTGAACTTTTTATCATTTGCTATTCATCATCTCACCTGTCGATTCTGAATGTAATTAACCAGGAGCCACAATCTAGGCACTAGTTTAATCTGCATATATCATGCTATTGGTTGAGTTTCTGTTAATGCAACTGTACTACACTGCACTTAAAAAACGCCACTCCCATACCGAGATCAGGAATACACACACAGGATTTGACAGCAGAAAATAACTATTTGGCCCACCCAGTCTTCCCATTTCCCTACCTGCTGTAAAACCTTATACTGTGTTTGATCCTTGGCTTTCTTTTATATTTAGGATCAGGGCTGCCAACAGAAATATGAGGGCACATGTAAGTATAAGGGCCTTCCCTCCACCCTATGATGCAATGGTAGAATTGGATGAGAATGAGGTAGGGGGGAGTAAGGGATTGAAGGGGGAAATGGGTGGGGGGAGTGCGAAGGGAGGAATGGGAGAATGGGGAAGGTAGTAGGAGAGGGAAGAAGAATGTACAGGTATGGGCTGGGGGATGAAGAATGTATGGGATGGGGAGAAGAAGAATGTATGGGCTGGGGGGGAAGAAGAATGTATAGGCTGGGGGGAAAAAGAATGTATAGGCTGGGGGGAAGAGGAATGTATGGGCTGGGGGAAGAGGAATGTATGGGATGGGGGGGAAGAAGAATGTATAGGCTGGGGGGAAAAAGAATAAATGGGCTGGGGGAAGAGGAATGTATGGGCTGGGGGAAGAAGAATGTATAGGCTGGGGGGTTGAATGTATAGGCTGGAGGGAAGAAGAATGTATGAGCTGGGGGAACAAGAATGTATAGGCTGGGGGGAAGAGGAATGTATGGGCTGGGGGAAGAGGAATGTATGGGATGGGGGGGAAGAAGAATGTATAGGCTGGGGGAAGAGGAATGTATGGGCTGGGGGAAGAAGAATGTATGAGCTGGGGGAACAAGAATGTATGGGCTGGGGGGTTGGATGTATAGGCGGGGGGGAGAAGAATGTATGGGTTGGGGGGTAGGATGTATAGGCTGAGGGGAAGAAGAATGTATGGGCTGGGGGGTAGGATGTATAGGCTGAGGCGAAGAAGAACGTATGGGCTGGGGGGAAGAAGAACGTATGGGCTGGGGGGAAGAAGAATGTATGGGCTGGGGGGTTGGATGTATAGGCGGGGGGAGAAGAATGTATGGGTTGGGGGGTAGGATGTATAGGCTGAGGGGAAGAAGAATGTATGGGCTGGGGGGTAGGATGTATAGGCTGAGGGGAAGAAGAACGTATGGGCTGGGGGGAAGAAGAATGTATGGGCTGAGGGGAAGAAGAATGTATGGGCTGGGGGGTTGGATGTATAGGCTGGGGGGGAAGAAGAACATATGGGCTGGGGGGAAGGAGAATGTATGGACTGGGGGGGAAGAAGAACGTATGGGCTGGGGGGAAGAAGAATGTATGGGCTGGGGGGAAGAAGAATGTATGGGCTGGGGGGTTGGATGTTGGTTCTGGGTGTTGGATATAATGGCTGGGGGTGGGAGAAGAATTTATGAGCCCAGGGGGGAGGATAAAAGAATGTAAGGGCCCGGGGGTGGGAGAAAAGGAGGTATGGTCCTGGAGGGGCAATGGAGAGCACAGAGAGAGAGAAAACTAGAGGGCAGAATCACTGTGATGTAGATCATGCACCCTTTAATGCACAATCACTAATTTATATATGTCCTTCTGGAGATTTAGTAATAAGGTTTATAGAAATGTTTGGGGTTTTTATGAATTGAAAGTGCATTTTGAAGAAAAAAAAACATTTATCTCCTAAAATTATTAGTGGGATATGTATATAATTTGTAATATTTTTACATTTGGCGCATGTTTTCTTATTCTTTGTACTGTATGATGTGTACATCACGTTCATACATATGAATGCTTTAAGAATTGTTTGCGTCTACTTGCCAATGGTCTATACACCATGAAACACACTGTCAGTCTTATTAGTCAGTAAGAAAATGTTTCAGTTCGCACTCGATATTGATACCAAGGGGATGCAGGGTGTTCATGGTGTACACTGGCGACACACTTTATTCGAGCTCGGCTAGTCCCACGAATTCGGGTATACCCGGGTGTATTGAGGTTTGTGACTGTTTTCTGCCCGAGTGCATTGAGTTATTTTCCAGGCAGGGATTGAAGCATTTTATTCCCGCTGGCTGCAATACTGCACAGTATATATATATACTGCATTACAATTCATGAATTTATGCCATCTGGTAGACACGCGAAGCATTGCAGCCTATTAAATCCTAATCATTATCATTTAACAGATCAGCCGCCCGTCAGCCAGGCATGAACCCAGGCTGGAAAGGCAAATGCAACGGGGCTTGTCAGAGGTGAGGAGCATCGCATTCCAGGTATCTGCCAGGTACATACCGGGTATTTGCTCGAATAAAGTGTGTCGCAGCAGTATATCCAGAACATTTCTCTTTTGTTTAATTTATTTGGTCTATCCCCTCCTCTAGGGTGAGGCGGAATGTGTTCTATACCAAAAAATTAAAAATTGGCAATACCACCTTGTAAACAAGTGGGAAAATGGCGTGCCACAGGATGTAATAAGTCTTTATTTCTAATAAGTCGTACGTGTTCTTGTATTCTTATTTTGAAAGGTCTAATTGTACGACCTTTATACTGTTTCTTACAGCCACACTGTAAAAGATAGATTACAGAACTCGAGTGACAATTTATAAAGCTCTTAATGCGGACATCATTGTTTATAGTGGGTACTAATTTAGTTGGTTTAGCGTATATACACACTGAACACCTAGCGCAGGCGATGAAACCATTAGGAATGCCCCGCAACTTGGAGTTTAGGGACCTTGAATCGAACAAACTAGGTGAAACTTTCGCCTACTTCTATCATTTGGCAGTAACATATTAATTCAGCAATTATGATTTTGGTAATTAAAAATGTTAGTAATATATAAAAGTGCTAAACTTATACAGCGTTAATACAAATAGCAATATAATAAACTATATCATGAAAATAAAATGCAACCGCTTTGTCCCAACAACATATCATTGTAATTACTCACTAATGGATGACAGTTCTTTGGCGGGTTATAAAGTTAATTCTTCCAGGTAAATGGTTGTTTTTAATTCAGTGTCTGATCTACCCAAAATATTCACATTGACCTTGGTTCTCAGCTCGGCTAACATTGCTATTTCTTTCACTTTCCACATGTGAGCATCATGTAACAGTGGCCATGATAATTGGCTGTTGGGAGAGTGTGAGCCCTCTGCCTGCAATTATGAAAGCAGTGGTACTGGCATCGAAATAGACTTTAATAGTTTTCCTCTCTCTTGTCTCATGTGACAATAATGATGCTAACCTTAATATTAGACTTTTAAATAACTTAAGTTACAATAATAAACGTAATAGAATGGATAAACATTTTAGGTGTTATATTTGCTTCTGTGTTATTCCTAAAAACTAAACATTATTTTGGTTATATTTTGAAAAAAATAACTGTTTCACCCCTAATTCCCAATTACACATCTTGACTAGATCACTTTCTGAAACCAGACCCTCACAGTGGTTCCAGCATCCACTGTCCTCCGTCATCCCATGATCTCCCTCATTTAACCCACCCAAAACTATAGAGCATGACAAATTTCAGCCCATCTCATTTATGGTTCAATATTACTATAACATGACATGTCTATTATGTTTGCTCTAAGGTACTGATATAATATACAATGTTGGGTGAGAATGCTTTACACATCAATGTCCATATTCATTAAGCCACATTCTGACACCAGAAGACACCTTATGGCTCATTCACTTGACTTTCGGTGCCAGAAAGTGTCTTGTGTAGTATGGCCCCAAACGCTTTTATTAAAAACAAATCCAATTATATTTTGTCACAAATTATTTTAATGAATTTGAATAAAAGTTTTTTTTTAATTAAAAAAATAAATAAAAAAGATAATTCATGATTTGTAGTGTCTCTGTATAGACATAACAGTTTATTCAGATATATTTTGATGAGTCTTGTTTTCATATACAGTATGATTTAATTTAGCCACTAAGGCACTGACACATATTGCGTAAGTCACCTGTTTTCAAGGGCATTCTTTGTGCAGACACGATGTTTCCTTTTTTATCTTCTTCAGCATAACAGATATATGTATACTTGGGGAAGACGGTACATATTACCTGTGCTCCTCCCTTTAGAAGTTTGCTGCTGGTTAAAGGATTGGCTTTACATATATGGAGAACAAAAGAACAGATCCTGCGCTCCTACCAAATTGGGCTAAAATACTAGTGACATGTTTACATTTAGAACCTAAGTCTGTGTAACAAAGGAGTCATTTGATTGCAACTTTTATATGTATACTTGGGCCTTGGGTGTAATGTAATAATACAAGCTCAAGTAAGTGCCTTATATGACCTTTGATGTGCTATTCTTGATACAATAAGTGCAATGATTTCAAATACTGTGTAATATGCTAGATCTTCTAAATGCCGTTCTCTTCCCATTAATGCCTAGTCTAATCAAAACCAACTTATTCTTTTTAGTTACAGTATAAGTCATTTATTACATTTCCACAACTGGCTCAAGAAAATTAACACTAATGAAAACAACATCTTTTTTTTTTCGAAGACAACACATTTTTCAAAAAAGTGTTCTCTCTTTTTTTATATTCTCTTTTTTTTATAGCCCCTAAAAATCGAATTTAAAATACATATTTTACCCTGTGGTCTTTTGACCGCATCATTTGAAACAAAAACAAAGTAAGTATTACATGAAAAAAAAGCCAGCCAGAAACATGGCCTGAACCCATGCCAGAGATTTCAGGCTGGCAAATCGGCAAGGGGTCAAATAAATCAGAGTGAGTGTAACAGATCTGATCCACTTCAACTCAGCTTAGCTGTTTACAGTGTCACTGTTATCAATAGCCAGACAGTTTAAATTGCTTGAGTAAAAATGTCTCTTTAATGTAGCGGAACTATTCCAAAAAGGACAGAACGGAAAAGTGAGAAGATTGACCATATCTGTGCAATAACATAGCTCAGTTATTCAAAGGAGGGTTTTGAACAGCCCAAGCAGAAGAGGAGGATTAATTTCTTTCGCAGAGAACAATTCAGTTTCTCAGTCTTAACTTACTTTTGCTGGTACAGTAACAGCTGCTTAAAGGTCAGGTGACAATTGCATTGCAATTATCCCATAATGAATGCGCAGCTCAGTGTTCTGTTTCTTGCTCTTAGGGTTGCTTGCTACAGAGCCAAACTGTGTGTTTATTCTTGTACAGTGCACAAAAAAAATTGGCACAAATAACTTCATAGTTTGCAGTTGGGATACAAGAAATGGCAGACCCTGAATTTAACAGAAAAAAAGTTGACAAGGTTAAAATATCAGTAGCCATGTTTACTAAGCAGTGCTATGGCATAAGACATCTGACGGAGCGATTAGGCACCTTACAATCATTTTACTTGAATGCCACACATTGTCTTATGGGTTAGCACAGTTTAGTAATTATTAAGGATAGCCAAGTTCGCCCATAGTTTGGTGTTTGTTCAGGTGTCCAAGTCGATATATGAGCCAAATGTATTTTGGACATTACTATTTTTAGGCATGAAAAAATGAAAGATAGATGTAGGCATTTACAGAAAACACACCACTACTAACAGCATGATATTACAGTACTGTACATGCAGAAAGTTTCCTTCCTGTGCCCTTCATTCAGGGTACTGTCATAGGACAATATCTAAGGGTTAAAATACATTGGTATAAGGGGACAATATTTTGAGAACAGGCCAACGTTTTATAAAAGAGAAGGCTAGAGGTTATAAACATAATCATTTGAAGAAGACATATTAGAGAGCATGTGCAGATAGAGAGACTGTACATCATAATGAGATTGTGAAAATAAGTGATGAAGCTCCACAGTTTATTTGTAACTATAGTGACCATTGGAAATAAAGGCTATTCTGGATAGACAATGGCATACTTTATGATGAGTTTTTTAGAGGCTTGCTACCACCAAAACCAAGCATTGTCTATAGAAGAGCGAGAAATCTAAAAGATACAGTAGATTGGTTCACATCCAATTTATAATGGGTGGATCTCATATGGACCCATGTAAAAAACGAATGGGTATTTTTCAGTGTTTTTAGTTTTTCCAGTGTACTGTAGAATCTGTGGTTCAGAGTAACAGAGAGAATTTGTTCAGGAACAAGAAAAGCGTTTCAGATAAAACATTACATAGACTGTGATGCAAAAGGAATAATGTATTTCATTATATCCCCCTGTGTAATAGGTTAATTGGGGATGAACACAAGATCTTTAGAAAAGCGATTCCAAGAACATATGTATGATTTTCAGAATGGAAGTTTATTTACCTCGTTAGGGAGACCTTATAACTATGAACATAATTGTGAGATAATGGTACACACATTATGGGAATGGATAGAGTACATCTAGGTCTTCGAGGTGGAGACCTTTGAAAATATTCGTTAGCGGAAAGAAATGAGGTTGATCTATATCTTGGAAACAAGAGCTGCAAAGAGATTGAATATTTAAATATACTTTTGTAAAAAAAAAAATATGTCCAGATACAGTAAAAAAAAAAAAAACTGATGTGTTGCTGTTCCATGCAATTTCAGACACTTTCCGCCACCCCACTATACATATTATGTATGCACCATATTTCCATTCTTTCAAAGGGTTCCACGAGAGAAAGGAGAGGCATGCTGTATAATTGTATTGTATTGTATGTCTTTATTTATATAGCGCCAAAAGTGTACTCAGCACTTCACAAAGAATAAAGTACAGGCAATTATAATAATTCAATAAGTGCAGCAAAAATCAGACAATGGGAAAGGAAATCCCTGCCCCGAAGAGCTTACAATCTAAGAGGTTTGAGGGCAAACTTACAGAGACAGCAGGTGAGGGAATAAGTGCTGTAGATGGGTGTGCTTGGCCACAATGGGTGGTATAAGTGACTGTGGGACAATAGTCATGAGTGCAGGCTATTGGGATGCTTGATTTGTGGGACAAGTTTTAAGGTTGGTCAGTGTTAAATGATAAGGTTAACACCATTTACAGGGGAATCGACCCCAGTGCAGCAAGACATCTTCACAGAATATTAAATAGAGTCCTTTGCTGTTTAGATTGTAGGCTACCCATGGGCAGCAACCAACTGTTATATATATATATATATGAAGTCCGCAGCACACAGTAGAAAAATGGTAATTTAATATAAATAAATCATCAGGCAATCAACATGCTCCAGAGCAACGTACGTTTCAGACAACAAGGTCTCTTCTCAAACTCCTCCCTCT